>NC_037601.1:14329355-14490082 GCF_003073045.1 Pomacea canaliculata | reverse complement strand
AGATCGTCTCCGATATCATGTTTATTTCTGAGGTGTGACGATTTTTCTTGGATAGGTACTTTCTTTAAAAATATTATTTTTTGTCCATTGTCGGGTTTGGCTTCTTGGTGGGTTTTATCTAATACGGGCTCTCTTTTCTCTCTATCAGGCCAGGTAACCAGCGTTTGATATATTGGTTGTTTTTTCTTTCTTTATATCTTTTCTAATAATTTTCCAATTTTCACTGAGTGAGGATTTCTATTCTTTAAGCCTAGGAATTGGACGCTGTTTCTTTTTCGTGTTTTTTTGTTTCTGGTCTCAGGTATTAAGACGGCGCATACATGGTCATAATTTTTTGTTTCCTATTACGGTGTGTGTTGCAGTTTGCATCTGTATTTAGACAGGAGTCTGTGGGTGGTGGCCAGTTTTCGCGACTGCGAAACATCAAGCAGCTCGGGAGGCATTGTCTATCCGGGGGGTTGGCCCTTCACACAACGCTTTGAGCATCGATTGGGTTTGGTGAGCAATTGAATCATTAAATCATAAGATTAGAAAATCTTCCTGTGAACTAAAAGTAAGACTTTGCCTTTCACTCCCGCTCACACGCACTGCACATAATGAAACATGTTTTACAGGTTGTCACTCTGTACTCATGACTACATGTTATTTGTACATAAATGCTTGATATTCAGGTATCGTTTTGCTACTGTCTGTTTGTTTATATTATTACTGTATTGATTGATTATGTTTGAGATGATAATTTTGATGCTTGGATACATTTCATTGGTTGTCGAGCTTCTTTCGTGTTGTTATCTCTCTTATGTCCTTAAACTGATCTATATTTTTTTTTTTCTGTATCATCTGTGGTATAATTAAAGAGTCTGCTCGGGTGGTGAGACTGGTACAAGACACTTCAGAAGAGACACCCAGATATCATGACAAAGATGGGGTGCTTTTTTTTTTGGGTTTGGGGGGGTGGAATGCTGGCTCTTTGTTGTCATGATTTGGGTCATCGGCCTTCGTCTTACGTGGTTTCGACAATCTATGGGTCATTCGACGTTTAGCTAGGATTCAGACGAATTAATGGAGGGTTAATAGTATATTTTTCCACTTTCTTATAGTGAGTTTGTAGATTGATGTGGAGTAAGCGAGTGATATTGTTAGCAATTCGATATCAGATTGATGGAGCTAAATGGAATTACAGTCTTGGAGGGTGTTGCTCAAGATTTTACTCTGGTCGTTTGATATTCTCTCATGTTGCCATTTCAAGCTAGTAAAGCAATATAATTTACAAGCTCTCGTCTTTCTTTCTGTTTAAGTTATAAATGTATCTTTTTCGTTTCCTGAGTTCTAATCTGTATCTTGTTTACGTTAATATCACGATAGACGTGGTCAGTTCTGGACTGGTTTGATTACATGGTATTTCCAGCTAGTAATCTGCATTATTGCGTGACTACAGAACTGATTTTTCCAAGCTAGGCGGGTAATGCCTGATTGTACAGGGGTGTACAACTGAATTTTTGGCAGATTCGGTATCACTAACCAATGGAGTAAGATTATTAATCTTCAATAATAAATCTTAATCTGTCGCGGGCCTTATCTGAGGATGAGGAGTATGCGTTTGCAGAATGTTAAGTATTTTCGTGTTTCACTTCGTACACTTATTATTTATGTGTTTTTCTGTTGTACAATCAATTTCATCGTTTTAGTCTATGACTGTTGCATTTACTATTTTTTCTGTAGTAGATGTAGTAAATCTGTTTTGTGTGGGTAGTTCTCGTGTGAGACTTCTAGAGTTAAAAATCTATGATTTTAATAAATATCTATTCTTGAACATAAGATTTTTTTGGTTCAATTTGCTCTATGTGTACTTCTAAATTAGTTTGTACCCTCTTCTTTGCTGATTTAATCAAATGTTTCTCTAGAAAGTTTCTGACGCGACGGTCGAGGATCCTCATAAGAGTAGTTTGTTGTAGTTCGTTTAGGTTTAGGTTTTTTGTTTTGGTCCAGACTGGCGTGTATTTGTTGCTGTAATTTAAAGTTTGTTTTTTGGGTAGGTTAGCGTTCATAGGTTCTTGTTTCTTCTTTGTCTGTGATTAGAGGCCCATCGTTTGGATAGAGAGGGTTAGGGATGTAGCATGCGTAAAATCTAATAGGTGACAATGTCATTATTTCCTGGATTGTTGTCTCTTTCGATATGAAGATCGGTTTTGTCTGAGAAGTAAGATATAATTATATAAGGTAGTTTCATTTGCAGGTCTATTTTTTGAGGCTTTGTACAGTGAGCTGATCTTGAAACTATTACAGATCGTGTATGACCATGACACTTTAAATTCGTTAGTGCCAGCATAGTTGAGGATGTGGGGATGTATTGACAGATGTTGGGTTTATTTATTTTCTTGCGGGACTGTCATCACTGGCGGATGGCGCATGTTTTAGTTATTCGATCACAGCGGGTACAGTCGCTTGCGCTTGTCGATTTCGAGCACCAGCGAGGGCGACTGTGTGTTCGCGATAAGGTTGAGTTTTTTTAGTAATTTTGTACTGTGACTATCAATCGAGTAGTGACTATTTATTGACATCTGGCCTTGCGTTAAATTATCGACAGTAGAGTGAGTTCACTAGTGTTAATTGGTTCACACATATATATGCCTTCGTTCATCCTGAGCATGGGCAACGCATGAACATTCATATACATATTGCATATACATATACATATACATATACATATACATATAACATATACATATACATATAAATATCATATACTATACATATAATAAATAATACATAGTACATATAAAACATAACATATACATATATATACATATATGGCATCCAATACACCTAAAATAATATTCAATATTCTAAAGTAATGACAAATTTTATAAGTTTCTAAGTATATGGTTCAGTAGTCCTTTCAATCATTTTCAAGTATTTTTTTTTTCAATTTTCTGGTTATGAATAAAGTGGTTCTTGTGAATATTGGTCGCGCTGACTCACGGTCGAAAAGAAATATCAGACAAAACGTTCACACACAGCGATGAGAATTTGAAATAAAAGATTACTGTTCACTTATTTTTGCAGAACAGCATTTCAATACTTACCAGCTGTTTCAAACAACGAACATGCACTGCATAAAAAGGCCTACAAGTCAGCAGAGTGACGAGTGCTGTAGAATTTATGTGAGTCCAATTAAGTTAAAAAAATAATTTTATATGTCTAACAAGTTTATTTTAATCTCAAACTAGAGTTTTTAATTATCTTTACTGATACAGTTGAAAAGATAACTTGATAAAAAGATGAGATTTAACCATGTGCTTTTCATTAGAAGGTCGGCAGGTAAGAAGACACAAAATGACAGCACAGGGCTTCTGCTAAGGGTAAAGTCTTTGGGGTCCCAGGGACGCCCTTCTTTCAGATTTTTTGAGGGGTCCCTGTTCTTCGCCAAAATTTGAGAGGGACCCCATTGACGAAAATTGAAGAGTCTCCGAGACTTTAATGCGTACGTGTACGCAATTTTTTGCGTAAGCAGAAGCCCTGACAGCAGATTTTAAAGATTATCCCTTTTTTACTGAGCTTTGCTTTATTTAAAATCTGGACACTTTTGTCATATATTTTCTATGTCATATTTTGTGCAAATCTTATCTTATTTTTAAAACATTGTGAGTTTCTTGTTGTCTAGATATATCTGCCATAATTTATTAATTGTTTTCTACGTTTTAACAAATATTTTTTTATGTTTAGGATTACGGACTGCATTAGTGGAAGCTCAGAACGTGAAGCCATTTACGGATGAAAGGTACTGAAGCTATTTTGTAGGTTATGGGTTGTTTTTATGAAATGTAATAACAATTTACAATCTTAATTTTAATTTAATTTAACTCTCAGAAAACTGTGCATTAGCTGCGTAATGCAACAATAGTGTTCTAGATTTTCTCTTTCTTTATGTGTATCATGTTCCAAAAACTGTTGATATTTTTTTATTAAGGTTCATATATCTGTAATTTTTTGCATTTCGCGCGTATTATTTGGCATTTTTGTGTGATTGTGTGTTTGAGAGAGAGTGTGAGTGTGTTTGCTTGGACGCTCTTTCTAGGTCATAGTCTGATTATTCATGAGTTCTGCTTATAAAACTCGCGGAGCTCCCTTAACTTTCATAAAATATAATTTATTTACATCAGTTGACAGCTTGTGAAATTATAAAGACATCTTAAGCACAAAAGTAGGATTTTCCTCACTACACAGCCACAACCAGAGGACGATACTGGAGTGCATCGACCACATGGACGCCTACACCAAACCTCACTGACGACGTTTTAACAGCTCATCCGGGTCAGCTGACGATGTCAAGCCTCCGCAAATCTCAAGCAACTTATTTGTAAGGCCGTGAAACACACGGAACCTGTACAGTTTGGTTTGTGGCACAGACCAAGCCTTTCACTACAACATTCCAGAGGTGAGAAACAACAGGTCACGATAGTCTTGTATCTGTCGGTAAATGGTTTCTACTAAACTCGCAGCAAGATCATGAGGTCTCAAAGCTCGCTTTTACAGCCTAACTTAAAGCAATATTTAATTTCTCGAACTGCGATTTTCTTGATAACTACATGCGGAAAGCATAGAATATTCCAGAAAGGCGGTTGTTTAAACACAATCCTAATTAATTGAGTGTGATTGATTCTTAAGAATTTGCAATCTACAGTTTAATAAACATAAGGAAACAACGGTCTAAAATTTGCTCTTGTTCAAATGGATGAAACAAAACAGATCTCCAGATAACCTGATGATGTAAAAAGTTACTCTGTACTGCAAAGACACTGATATCCGGAGGAACGAATCATAGTGCAGGTGACGAGAATGTCTATGTCACTGTTAACAGGACTATAAAGCAAAGTGCAGTGCTTTAATCTCAACTATTTAAATGGATGTGTTGAAAAAAAAACTATACTTTGACAAAACAGACGATTGCTTTTTTTTAAATTGCGTAGTTGTCAGATTTGAGTGCATGCCTCTATAACAATTTTCATTAAAGACAATTGAAGCGATGTAGCAGTTATACTGATTCCCCAAACTTCGACTACAAAATTTGCACTTTTCACAAATCAAGTTGTAGAGAGAAGATTTCACTTTCCTTTAAATTTGTGTGGTCTTCAGGGCATATGAAAATTTCGTGTGCTTGCAACACGCCATATTAATTGTCATGGTCTCTAGAGGGACTTGGCAGGTTCGTTTTTATCTATAGTTCAGATTCGCAGTGTTGTCCATAGAATGGAATCCCATGGTGAATTTGCCCATGGGTAAACGTCCCATGGATGGGGATGGATGGGTCTGGCACACTGTTTGTATTTCCCATGGTGTCGATACTGTGATATGTAAAATAAATTTACGTCTGAAATTTGCATTGTCAGACTTTTAAGCACAGGAAAAATCTTTTGTATTCCAGTTTCATTATGCCATTGACTTTGTTAACATCTGTGCAATGCTCAGTTGTTGTCCATAGGAATGTTATTACCGATGGAAAGCCCATGGAAACGTCATGGGATTGATGGTGGGACGTTGGGCAATAATTATTGGCCTATGGGATGGGATGGGATGGGATAGAAAAATATGGTCCATGACATTACCTGCAGATTGGGGTTTTTTTATTACGACGAAGTAACGATTTAACCAATATTGACCGCCTATTGTAATAGTTATTACGAATATGATCATTAGCTATTTAAAAATTATCTTAATCATTGATAAGGTTTTGAAAGAAAGTTAATTATCCAATATAATATATATATATTATACGTGTGTCCTCTCACAACTTTTATACTTTTTCAGTTATATTTAGTAAAGAGAAATTCCGGAGTACTATTTAAGCAACACAAATATACCTTCAACAAGGGTTGAACTCTGTTCTCATGGTTGCTTTTGTTTTCATCAGTTACTGGTATAAAAAATGTAACGTCTTTGGATTTTACTTACCATATAAATTGTAAAGATATCAATATGTCCTTTGTTCTCTGCATAAATTTCTTTTACAAGATGTATAAGACAAATAATATTATACACCATGTGGCTTTCTATCCGCAGGAAGTGACTCTAGATTTCGGCAAAAAGAAAGAAAAACGCCTGTGGATGAGCAACTCTTGCTTTCAGCAAACAAAAGTCTAAAAAGGCTAAAATCGTTTCTCAGAGCACGGTAAGACTTATACATACATACGATCACAGCGCCGTTGTCCATACATGAAATACCGACAGAACTAAAACCTAATGTGGAAAAGATTTAGTGCCCTATGTTAAAAAGGCTTTAAACCTACTAAATTAAATAAAATTGATATCATCATCATCACATCATCATCATCTGTCGTCGTCGTCGTCGTCATCGTCGCCACAAACTAACGATTTAACCATCTTAGTTTTTTTTGCTTTGATTATAGTAGGTAATGCTCACGGCAAATTATATTTCCTATGGAAATGACTTTTAACCATTCAAGTTTATACAGTATGTGTCACAAGACAGTAGGCAGTACAGTAGCAATCATACTACTGTTTCTAACACTCTTCTTCAAATTTAAAGGAAGCTAACCTGGATTCAGACAACGTGGAAACGCATTATATCGGAAGAACAACCAAAGAGAAAAACTTACAAGGCAAAAACCATTTCACAGACTGAGGTAAGAATGAATCAACAGTCTAGCCTTGCTAATGTGTATTGGGAGGGGGTGATCTTAACTACCTGAGTCTGTAATGACTGTTATTTGCACACAAATTAAGTTATAACCTAAAAATAAGTATGTTATACCTCCTGCTCTTGAGGCGAGAGTGGGAGGGATGCGTTGCTGTAAGAGAAAAAGAACGAACATACAAAAGTGTCGACTACAGAGAACTGATCATTTCGGGAAATAGAAACATAGCATGGTTATCCTTAAATAAATTGTCTATATTGCAAGAATTCCTTCCTATTTTTCTAGTCATGATGATCCACACCAGATGGATCTTGTTTGCCTCGCTCTTTTAGTGAGAAGCTTTGCATGCTTTTAAAAAAAAAATCAAAATCAAATCAAATCAAAACAGACTTTATTGTCTGCCCAGAGACGCCAGGCAGAAATTTGTTTTGCTCACATACCATATTGTCAGACATTTAACACACAGTTTCAGGAGTAAAAGTGAGGTAAGTAAAATAGTGTTGATTGCACCAGTCCATCAAAGCAGTGTATGTTTATCCTAAAACAAACAAAAAAAAAAAAAACAAAAAAACCAAGCCTAGAAAGCACTGCTGAACAAAAAGAAAACATTTGTTCATCATGGCTAGAAGCCACGACAGAAGATTAGTACATAGAGAGGTCCATGATGCTATGTTGGTGGACAGAGCTCTACGAGCATACTAGTTAGTCGCGCTTTCAGTAGTTTGCGGTGGACTAAACGAGTGTCGCGAGATTGAAACAGAGGTCGAGTTACTCTCGCCATAAACCCGAATGTTGTCAGAATGCGTGCTCGTGGTTACATTCTTGAGCTCGCTGGAGGGACCTGCCAGACGTCGAGTGTTGATGCTTCGCCGCATGTCACAAGAGATACGCCGAGAAGATCTTGGGTGTCCTAGTGGAGGCGTACGGGAAACAAAAATGTCGACATCAGTGCCACAGCAAACGTGATAGTGGTTCGAACGAATACGCCGCGAGAAGCTCAGAATTTAAGCAGCGAGTGAAGGCGGCGCCAGAGCGTCGAAGTGGCGGCGATTTTGACATGTTACCTCTCGTTGTTTATAATCAGAACACGGCTATGGTTGTTGATTTAAAAAACCGCTTCCAAAACTAAAACATTGGTACTTATTGGACACTCTGTAGTTATGATATTCTTCTGTCAGTTCCTGTTTAGATGTTTCTGTTTATATATTAATTAATCAGTGATTTTAGTATTTTTTGACCTGCATTAAACATTTTTGAACGCAATTATTTGGAAGTCAGAAATTATTGCTGATTTAGTGACCATTATAAGGTTATTCTGTTGAATGTGTAAGGAACATTTGTGAATATGCAATAAATTAGACTTTTCCTCTTACTATATATATATATAGTTTTTGTTGGAAAGTATTGATGAATGAATAGTCAGAGGAACCTTGTTGTACATAGAACAAATCGTAATTACTGAAACTGCAATTAAAGTTCAGTTTCTTCAACCATTTCTCCCTCACCCAACTTTTTTAGCTTTTATGTTTGCTTCCATCTATATATACGTGTGTGGTAGTAGTGGTGAGGATAGCTATGTGTGTGTATGAAAAAGATGTAAATGAGCATTAATTCTCAGCTACAATTCTCTATTCGAGCTATTTCGTCATGTTTCATGATGCAGATTTTTATTTGTACAGCAATACAGTGGGCAGATGAAAACAAGACACATCGTTTGCTTAAACTGAGAAGATCCCTCACTGTCTTCGTTGTAAGCACAATGATCTGTCAGGAGACTTTAAGGCCAATCACAGTAAATGAAGTGAATTCCGTCTTGGTTTAATGCACCCCATGTAAAACACATCGTCCTTACAGTTACTAAGCCATAATGTTCATGTGGAAAAAACTAATTCTCTTATAAACAATTTCTGTTTCGAAGGTGTCCTACTTACTTCCGAAAGAAACGTTTCAAGAACGTTCATTAGAGTCTACCTCAAGCATGCATGGACCGAAGACACGACGCTTGCTGATCATGATGAGGACGAAATGTGAAAACTCAAAAATCATTCAAAAAGCTGTGCGGCGCTGTAAGATATTTTACCCTGTCTTCTTGTATTGTAAATATAGAGTAAACGTAGAGTTTCCAAAGTTTCTAAAGATGTAAATCTGGCAAGCTATCAGCTTGTGGATATATATATGCATGGGCGTTTTTCTTACTGTAAAGAAACGATGCGTTTTTCTTAAATGTACGAGGTACATACATATGTCACTACGTGTACAAGTCTTACGGCCTTGTAATTAGTTTATATAAGATCTATTGTATAAATGTGAAAAAGGTGGTGTGTGTGTGTGTGTTTGTGCAGAACACATCTACCTACTTTACTAAATAAATCTGGTCAACAGACCATTATATAAAGTGGAGGTAAGGACGAGGATCAAGAAACAGGTAACTGAAGACGTTAAGAAAATATGAGGCATTATAGTGACATTCAAACACTTATATAAAGAAACTTACAATTTCTTCTTGTCTCTGTTGAAATGTTGCCCCTGTGTTAGCTACAGAAAAAGTCCCCAATTTGACAGACTTGTCTTGCTCCATTATTCAGTAAAGAGAGATACTCTAATAGTGTTTGGGAATCTTGTATGACGTACCTCGTAGGTAACATTTTTATCTGACTTCGTTTTAATTTATTGTATTCAAACACAGCACAAGAAGAAAGGACAGATCTAGGAAAATCCAAGAAGCCGGTAAACGGGTACCAGGAACCTCATCGCAATCTGGCCAGTTTAAACAAAATGAATTTGTGTCTATCAACACTTGTCTCAGAAACGTTACTACTTTAACAATAATTCATCCTGTGTATGCATGAAATTGCACAAGTGATATGTTTTAAGATATAATTATGTATTACAAGAATTATAATATCTTAATGTGCTTTATGTATAATTCTATTTATTGATTTATTTTGCTAAAATGCAGCACAAGAAGTAAGTGAAAGTCAGGAAAAATTCAATGAAAGCTGCGGACAGACGAACAAGATTGTCCATCCGCTTTAGAACTTTACAGATCACTCATCCTGTGTATACATGTAGTTGTGGCGATTATTATGATTAAGATCATATCATGTATTCAGTTTTAAATGTTTTTTATTAGTTTTAATAGGAGCCTTTAACATCTTTTGTGAAACATGTATCAGATAACAATCATAATCGTTTTTTTCGCACATTGTTCACGAATAAGCATTTGAAATGCATGTACACGAATTGTATTACTGGACTGCTGGCAGACATTTTTCCAGTTAACTACTAAAGCGAGGCATGATACTACAAAGCTTTTCCGGTTTGGTCATATTCCTCATCTAAGTATTTGTTCACTGTCTTACCTACTACTTACTACTTTTTCACTACTTAATCACTCGACCTACCGACTGGGCCGAATTATAAACAGATTCTGGTCGGTAGAGAATTAATATAATTTACTCTATAAATTTTATTCGCCTGAAACATAGTGGTTTATTATAATCTCTTTTCAAAGTTGGCGATTTCCCCCATGGACAGCAAGTCTTGCAAAATCTCACTCCCTTGCGTGAATAACGTTGACGTCACACCCAGTGGTGTCAACGCTGAGTCTCGGAAACTTATAATGACAGAAGGTGGGTCTTACACATCGGGTTCATCAATCTTCATCACATCTTTTCTCTGTGCTCTCAGCCGTTTTGAAGGATTTAAACTTTATCACATGCTTAAACCTGAGGATTGTGAAGGCTTTTCAAAACTTGAGGATAGAATGAATAAGTGGTAACGGTACGAATTATACCTACATTAACTAGCCTAGATAGGAAATAGTTCATTGGAAAAATGAGGTGTGTGTATGTTTTTTTATATCTTGTTTTTTCATTCCTTTTATCATTTTGTAATTTGATATTATAATATCTCTGCGATGATTAATAACTTTCTTTAATACTTTGGCTAAACTAAATCTTTTTGCTTGTGTTGTTTATTGGGGTTATAGCGTGCTGGGAGGCTCAACGAGTTAATTAAAGTGTAATAAGCACTTTAGTGTGAAAGTTTGCATGCGCGTCAATGTCGGCGTGAGTGTGTGTCGAGGTATCGGAGAGTGTGATCAGCCGAGGCAACGGAAATCATAACCTCTGTGACCATATCCGCGGGTGATAGTTTGCTTGTTCCTTCCCCAGAGTTCTCGACATATTTTACCAATCTATTGGGAGATGTGAATTTTCTGTTCTGTTCATAAAATGTGTTTTCCCTTTAATTTGCTTCTCGTGTAACTTAGTCATTTTGTTGCTTAAATCTACATGTTTCAGATACCTTGGTCTTGTGTGCGTTCTTCTCCTGTGTAGGAAACTGTCTATATATAGGTATATTTTTAGTGAAATAGTTGTTGAGCAAGTGTGAAACTGTGGAAGAGTAGATTTTTGTTAGTGTTACTTGGATATGGAAGGTGGTGTTACGTAATATGTCGCCCTTTTTGGATTATAAATACCTGGCCCATAGCTAAGCAGCTATTTAAAAGTTCTGAGGTACACTCCATCACATCCTGAAAGCATATCAACTAAATAGTATTTACATGTTTGAGCAAAGGCGATTTCACACAATAGAATAAATCCGACCATTGTACGTGTTAATGGTAATAGGTTTTTTTATAAGAACTTGTTTCCTATCACTAGTGTGGGGTTGTTTTGTCAAAATAAATTCATAAGTTATCTGTAAATTGTATTTTGAATATGTGTAAATACGACGGACTTACACTTACCTTGCATACGCACGACGTATTACACCACACACCGACACACACACACACAGACAAAACGCTTGACGAGCCCGCAGATGAGGATGAAGAGATTTGTAGGTGAATTGCATCGAAAGAGGCACAAGATCAGAGAAATGTCACTGTGAGAGAGGTCATAATAGAAGAGGCGGACGAAGACCGTTGTTGTTTTTCCGGCTCACTTCGGCCATTTTTAGAGCAACTGCTTTTCTCTTATATATGACGTCTTTTTCTGCTTCAAGTGACGTGGAACAAATAACGCACACAAGACACCATTCATACATGAAACAATACAAGACCTACCACAACTCATTACAATACGTAATGTTTAATTTTCCTTACACAAACTTTAACGAATTTTCTCGTGCACATACCTTTATTAGGAGTGAGGAGGGAAATGAACACAAGCACTGTTTATGCTGCCACTGTTGTCCAAGAGTTCAATTACACACAGTGATAGACTGATGACAGCAACTACTAGTTTCAATCACATCTTTCACTCGAAACATCTGACAGTTTAAAATTAATGTTTTAGTTAATAAACAAACAACTTGAAAGTTTGCTACTTTAAAGTTAAAAGAGTTCGGGTACGATTTTGTAATATGTACCACAAAGACGTAAATACAGAAATAACAAAGAACAGTTTTTCTTTTTTAAAACCAGCCTTTCAAAATTGGTATTTTAAACCTTCACCAGTAATTGAAGAAAATTAATTTACTCATCAAAATGTTTTGGGACTATATATATATATTCAGTATGAAATTTTAATTTTAAAATGAAATATGATGACAATGAAGAGGAAATTGAGACAGTTAAGGAATTTTTAAAGGCCAGCTTATTCTACAAATTTTACTGTTAAATTACGTGTGCAAAGTATAAAACGGTCAGCATGCTGGAAATTTCAGTTGCTGCAATTATTTATTTCGTTTTAAATGTTTAGTGCAATAATAATTATGCGTAACAGATTCAGTAGTGGCCTATATATTTTTAAACGAAAAGGATTGTCACATGAAATATTACTTTCTATTCCAAATCTTCTCAAAAAACATAGTTATTAAGCTCAAGGATAAGATTACAACTGTTTCAAAACATCATTTTGTAAATATTTTCTTTTGTTTTTACGAGCTGATTTAATACTCTGGAATGTAATCTGCACTTTAATTGTTTTCACTTATTTGACAATGGCAAAGATGGAAGAGAATGACGAAGTCACTTTGGAATGTAATAGTGTCTACCGGTCTTTGGAATACCGTTATATGCTGTAAAATATCTGATGTAATTCCTTTGTGTTACTTTTTTGGTCAGTCTTCTTTTTGCTTTTAATGTTGCATTTAGTTTTAATGAATGCAATTTGTTACTTCTAAAAACATTGTCCTTGGTTGTCAAATTACCTTTCATTTACTTTTGGGGATTATTCATATGCAAGGTACGTGTATTTTAAATTTCTGAATATAAAATATATATTTTATAAACTGAGTTTACGCGTGAAATGAAATAAAATGACTCTTTGCCTTTGAACTGTTTCTTTCTTAATAATTCCATAAATAAACCAGTCTGCCTGGTCGTTTATCATACCACAATACTGTATTCTAATTGTTACATTTATAAATAATGTCGGCCTTCCAAACGTTATTATCATATGCTATTCGAATTGAATACACTGACACTGACACTGACACCAGGGTTTGGATTGTATATGCATTATAGATGCTTACAGTGAACACTGTGCAAAAATACGATTATAATTGTTATGTTTCACAAAAGATGTAAAAGCTGTCAATAAAACTAATAAAAACATTCACGAAACACATGATATAATCTTAAGCGTATTAATCTCTACTACTACATGTATACACAGGAGGAGTCATCTGTAAAGCTCTGAAGGCAGATGGACAATCGTGTTCGTCTCCCAGCAGCTTTCTTGGCCATTGGATTTTCCTGACTTTCCACTTCCTCTTGTGATACATTTTCACAGAATAAATCAATAGGAACGTAGACATAAAGCACATTAAGATATTATCGTTCTGTAATATATAATATAATTATATTAATCGTACAATTACATGCGGAGACAGGTGCTGGTAGACAGGCAAACCTTGTCTACTGATCAGATTGCGATGAGGTTCCTGGTGCACTTTCCTCGTTTCTGGGATTTTCCTGATCTGTCCTGTCTTCGTGTGCTGTGTTTTAAATAAAAAAGAAGACAATAAAAATGTTACCCAGGAGGTATGTCATGCAAGGTTCTCAACACTGTTTTCAAATGCAAAGTTTCCTGGTTGAGTGTCTGTAGAGACGGTGAACTGCAAGTTGTTCACCATGTCATGTGCACTGTAAGAGGAACGTAGAGAGCTGTCTTCTGCCTTTTTTCCTTCCCTGAGAAATCAGGTATCAATGTGTGGATGGATTGACAGAGTGCATTTTGTGACGGTGGCACTAATGAGTTGCAACCTTTGACCGTCTAAACTCAAATTCACTAATCAAACTATTAGAGTATCTCTCTTACTGAATATTGAGCAAAACAAATCTGTCAAACTTGGCTTTTTTTCTGCTAGACACAGATGCAGCATTTCAATAGCAACAACAAGATATAATTTTCTTTATAAAGTGTTTGAATGTCACTATAATGCCTCATATTTTCTTAACGTCTTCAGTTACCTGTTTCTTGATCCTCGTCCTCCTCCACTTTATAATGGCCTGTTGACAGATTTATTTTAGTAAAGTATCTAGGACTGCACACACACACACACACACGCACACACACTATTTCTTTTTCACATTGACCTTAAAACTATATCTAAGGCCGTGACTTGTACACATCGTGCATATATATGTATTCTCGTACATTTAAGAAAACGCATTTTATTTTACAGTAAGAAAACGCCCACTCGCAGATATAACCACATGCTGATAGCTTGCCGCGATTGACAACTTTAGAACGTAGAGACCCTACTTTTATTCTAATACTTACAGCACAAATAGAAAGGAAAATATCTTACAGCCGCACAGCTTTTTGAATGATTTTTTGAGTTTTTCACATTCGTCGTCATCGTGATCAGCAAGCGTCATGTCTTCTTTCCATGCATGCTTGAGGTAGACTCGAATGAGGCGTTCTTGAAACGTTTCTTTCGGAAGTAAGTAGGACACCTTCGAAACAGAAATTCTTTATAAAGAGAATTAGTTTTTCCACATGAAACATTATGGCTTAGTAACTGTAAGAACGATGTGTTTTACATGGGGTGCATTAAACCAAAGACGGAATTCACTCGTTTCCTGTGATCAGCCTTAACGTTTTCTGACTGATCATTGTGCTTACTGAGAAGACAATGAGAGATATTCTCAAATTAGGCGAACAATGTGTCTTGTTTTAATCCTCACTGTATTACTGTACAAATAAAATCTGCATCTTCAAGCATGGACGAAATGGTTCGAATAGAGAATTGTAGCTGGTTTAATACTCATTTACGTCTTTTTCATACACACACATAGCTACACCCACCCACCACAGACACGTATATTATACATCAGTGTAACATAAAAATATTTAAAAAATCGTGCGGGAGGGTGGAAATGGTGGAGAGAATCATCTCTTATTGCAGTTCATGCCTACGATTTTGTAATGTGTACCAGGATATGTACAACAAGATGCTTACTTTTCATTCATCAGTACTTTTCAACGAAGATTGGTATATATAAATATCCTATTTATCACATATAAATGTTCCTACACATCCAGCAGGGATAACCTTATATGGTCAGTAACGTTGCAATAGTTTCTGACTTCCAAAATTGCGTTCAAAAATGTTTAATGCAGGTCCAAAATACTAAAATCACTTATTATTAATATTAAACAAAAACACCTAAACAAGAACTGGCAGAAGAATAACATAACTACAGAGCGGCCTTCAGTACATATGCTTAATTTTGGAAGCGGTTTTTTTAATCAACCGCAATACGTGTGCTTTGATTATAAACAAAAAAGGTAAACATTTAAAACGTGCAAAGCGTCTCACTAAAAAAAGCGAGGGAAACAACATCCGTCCTGGTGTAAGTCACCGTGCTACAAAATAAAAAACAACCTTTTGGATTCAGAATATTTTAGGACAATCCATGCCGTGATTTATTTTCCTATTATCATTTCTAGGCATATAAGTCTGTAGCGACGTTTTGTATTTTTTTTTTCGATTTCTTTAAAGCAACGATTATCATCTCCTCGCATCAATGATCAAGAGGGATAACATACTCATTTTAAGTTATCATTTCTGCGAAGCAAATAACAGACTCGGGTATTTAAATCACACACACGCGCGCGCTCACACACACTGTCGCAGGTTTTGTGCACAGTATACTCTCTTTTCACTTGCCAACTCGCCAAAATGTTTACGGGACATTAGAGAAGCTAGACTCTTCATTCTTACCTCAGTTTGTGAAATGGTTTTTGCCTTGTAGCTTTTCCTTTTTGGTTGTTCTTCCGATATCTGCGCTTCCACGTTGTCTGAATCCAGATTAGCTTCCTTCAATTTCAAGAAAGTGTTGTTTACAGTAGCATTCTCACGAGACGTCAAAAGCCAGTTTTGAATTCATTAGGAATAGTTGCTATCGATATAAGTACTGTATAACTCTAATGGTTAAAAGTCATTTTTATGAAATATAATTTTCCATGAGCATTCCTATACTCAAAGCTAAAAATGGTGGTTAAATCGTACTTCGACGACGACGACGACGACGACGACGATGATGATGATGATGATGATGATGATGATGATGATAAATGATGATGATGATGATGTCCGATTTTATGTTCATTTTATGAGTTAAAGCCTTTTCAAAGGGCACTGAAAAATCTTTTTTCAGATTAAGTTTTAGTCCTGTCAGTATTGCTGTATGCAAAAGGCGCTGTGATCGTATGTATACTGTATAGTCTTACCATGCTCTGAGAAACGGTCTTAGCCTTTTTAGACTTTTGTTTGCTGAAGAAGAGTTGCTCATCCACAGGGTTTTTCTTCTTTTTGCCAAAATCTAGAGTCACTTCCTGCGGATAGAAGGCAAGTGGTATGTAATAGTATTTGTCTTACATGTCTACTGACATGTAACAGAAAGTTTATGAAGAGAAAGACATATTGATATGTTTACAATGTCTACGTATGCGAAATCCAAAGTCATTTCATTTTTATACAAGTAACTGATGGTAACACAGTAACCATGAGAACAGAGTTTAAGCCTTAGTGAAATATGGTAATGCTCGGTCTCGCAATTATTTTACTAAATATAACTTATAACACTATAAAAGTGTGAGGTCCACACGTTTATATATATATACTGTTGGATAATTAAGTTTATTTCATTAATGATCCCTAATGACATAGACATTTTCTCACCTGTACTATGATTCGTTCCTCCGGGATAGCAGTGTCTTTGCAAAGTACTTTTTTCATCTCCTCCGGGTTTCTGGGAAGAATCTGTTTTGTTTGATCCATTCGAAAAGAGCAAAATTTGAACTTCTGGTTGCTTATATTTATTATACTGTAGACGCATTCTAAGGAATCAATCAAGTACCACATTATTTACTGTACATCAATATCTAGGACTGTGCCTAAGTTTTACGCAGCCGGATTTCTGGAATATTCCTGCTTTCCGCATGTATTTATTCAAGAAAATCGCAGTTTGAGAAATGTTAAATATCGCTTTAAGTCTGTAAAAGCGAGCTTTAGACCTCAATGATCTTGCTGCGAGTTCAGTTAGAAATTTACCGACAGATACAAGACTATCGTGACCTGTTGTTTCTCACCTCTGGAATGTTGTAAGTGAAAGGCTTGGTCTGTGCCACAAACCTGTACAGGTTCCGTGTGTTCAACGCCTTAATAAGTGCTTGAGATTTGCGGAGGTTGACATCGTCACTGACCCGGATGAGCTGTAAAACGTCGTCAGTGAGGTTGGTGTAGGCGTCCATGTCGTCGATGCACTCCAGTATCGTCCTCTTCTCGTTTGTTCTGTGTAGGAGAAAAATCCTGATATAGATGTCTTTATAATTTCATGGCTGTCCACTGTTGTAAATAAATTACTTTTGAACGTTGCAGTTAAGGGAGCTCCACGAGTTTAAAAAAGTGTGCATAACTGAATAATATTTATGTCCTAGAATGAAAACACAGACTCAGGTATTTAGATCATACTCGCTATCAAAAATTACACAGTATTGTCCTTATGAAAATATTAACAGTCCTTGCAGGATATACATAAAAAGCCCAGAGTACCGTTGTTAAGCAGCTATGCACTGTTTTACCAGGTTAAATTAGCACAAAATAGCTTCTGTACCTTTCTCCAGGAATGAGCTTAACGTCGCGAGCTTCCACTAAAATGTCCGTGATCCTAAACATAAAAATACGTGTTCAAACTTAGAAAACTTATTCAGTAAACACATAACTGTTGCAGTAAAATTATGTAAAATTCTAAAGACGCAAAAACGCACAATATCGAATTATAAGTTTATATTTACTCGAAGCACAAGAAAATACAACAGAAAATGTATCCATATTTGAAATGATGTAAAGTTCAGTGAAAGTGATAATCTTTAAATCTGCTGTCGTTTTGTGTCCTCCTACCTGAGCTCTCTAATGAAAAGGACAGTGCTTTTAAGTCTTACTTTTTAAACCAAGTATCCTTTTCAGCTATCAGAAAAGGTCATTAAAGACTCTAGTTTGTTATAAAAACTAAAGGTATTAACACAAAATATTGTCTTTAATTAAGTGGGACTCACATATATTCTACAGCATTTGTCACTCTGTGCTTGTAGGCCTTTTTATACAGCGCGTGTCTTGTTTGAAACAGCTGGTAAATATTGAATGCTTCCTGCAAAATAAGTGAACGGAAATCTTTTATTTCAAATTCTATTCGCTGCGTAAGATTTTTGTCTTGTATTTCTTCAAGGGCATTTCTTACTGAATTCAAAATAACTGTTTTATCAATTTTGTACAAAAAAAAAACAGGATTTCGTTTTGGAGGTTTTTTTTTTTGTTCTTTTGTTGTTGTTGTTGTTTTTTTAAGTTTTTGTGTTATCCGCACTTTTCATACAAAAAATCTACACAGGAAAAGTTCAACACAGTTTTCCAAACCGTGATATTTTAACCTTTTAATCAAGCGAGCTTGAAATTTATCATGTCTTCTCTTATAATGTCTACTTTGTCACTTTATATGATTAATTTAGCTATCGTCTCAAATATAATCATAGGTAAAGAAATGGGATTATTTACCATTACTGTTTTACTTATGATTCAAGATGCCAGTAGGTGCACTTACGACTCATTGATAAGATTAAACAGTTTATCAGTACAACATCTTTTGTGTGCGTGCGTGTGTACGTAAGTACGTACGTTTGTGTGTGTGTGTGTGTTTTATTAGCGGTTACCACTAGCTCCAGAGAACAGAGAGCTAATCACATTTTGTCTTTGATTCAAACCTTTAAGGCTAAAGGTCAAAATTTGAGAGCTTCAAAAACAAAGGAAGACTAGAGTAGACACCTAAAACAATGACTGACAGACAGACAGACAGACAGACAAACAGACAGACAAACAGACAGACAAACAGACAGACAAACAGACAGACAAACAGACAGACAAACAGACAGACAAACAGACAGACAGACAGAATAAGAAGAGAAAGAGAGGGTGGGTCTCGTGGGGGCTTTACTCAAAACATTTTCGAACCGTTTCAGAGAATAACCTGTTAGAGAAGAAACATCCTAAGTACCGGTGTCTTGCTTTTTCGATAGAAAATTTACAATAAAACCACAGCTTAAAGATTCAGCTGTAGAGAGCAGCTTTAGCTAGTTGTTAAATATGATGATTTGAGATGAAATTATGTGAGATAATGACACGAGAAAGAGAGAAAAGCTATGCATATATCTAAGTGTACATGTATAAGAAAGCAAAATATTTAAGTAGCTCTGGTGTATAATACACGTATCCTATTCATTTTACCTACAGGACAGTAAAAAATTTTGCCGGATTGTAAAAATCGATTGGCAACCATATAAAGCTTTTTAGTCACATGACCTATACATCTGCGCGTTAATTATCCCCTGTCTACTCATTTGATGTTGGTCAGCAAGAATGGATTGCTCGCATGAGGCACGTTGACCTTCTATTTGTTTGGGAATTTAAAAAATGTCCTCATACCAGTAGTGTACTTTGAACATGTAAATGTAAAATGTTTTAGGGATGCTTTGGTTCGTTTTCGACCGGGAGTCAGAGACATTAATATTCACAAGAACTGCTTTATTCATAACCAAAATACTCATAATATAAATCTGTCTATTTTGTGTGGGATCTACAGAGCATGAAACCCACCTTTTGTTTCACTGTCCAGAGTACAATAATATCCGCCCTAGGTGCCTTTAAAATGTTCCGCAATACAACAACAATAACAAAACCTTCTTTTTGAAATTCTGACGTGTAAAAATATAAGCAAAAACAAGCAATTAGCTTGGTTCCTATTTAAATGTTTTGGTTTAAGAAGGGTTCAAATAACTACTGAGATATGAAATATATGTCATTATAATGTAATATTTTAATAATTTGCATCTAACGTTTTCTTTTACGTGTGGATGTATATGTATGTGTGAATATAAAGATACGAGACTCACCTTGTGATATTGATAGCAATGGCCAGATGTCAATAAATAGTTCACGTACTCATCTGATAGGCACAGAGTAAAACACAGAGTTACAAAATTCACTAAAACTCACTTTATCGCGAACACACAGTCGGCCCTTCCCTTGGTGCTCGATGACAAGTGCGAAGCGGATGTAGCGGTTGTGATCGAAACTACTGCGCATGCCCAGGTGATGACAGTCTCGAAGGAAGTAATCCCACTTGTCTACATCCACCTCACTTTTCTTGTTGGCCACGATCTGTTAAAGTGTCATGGTCATCACGATCTGTTATGAGTTTCAAGATGATCACGTACTGAATACAAACTGAAATGTAAGCATTCCGTCCAGGGCTTCTGCTTACGCAAAAAATTGCGTACAGTACGCATTAAAAGTTCGGAGGACCCCTTCAACTTTCGTCAATGGGGTCCCCTCCAAAGTTGGGCGAAGAACAGGGACCCCTTAAAAATCTGAAGAAGGGGTCCCTGGGACCCCAAAGAATTTAGCCTTAGCAGAAGCCCTGCCGTCGCTTCTTGATTTCATCAAACATGTCTCTTTACAATAGTCGCCTGACAAAAACATAAAACTGCAATGTATCTGAAAATTCTCTTAAATAATAAAAAGAAAAGAGAGAAAAACGAGGCTTTTGGTGTCAGTGTTGCATTTTCTATGTATATAATTACATAAAAGTCACTTTTGAAGGAAAAACATCGATGACAGCTGACTTTATGATAAAATTATATTGCGTTTGACTTGCGTAATTGTGCATTAGGATGTATCACTCAGTACATTTATTAAATCGTTTCCTTTATCTGCAAGGGTAGCAGCTTTAAAACGTACCAAAGTTACAGTCTGTGCTGAGAATTTCTTGTGATTTGTGTTTGCTTTAGCCACACAGTGAGCCCTTGACTTTGTTACAATCTTGACAAGGGATGCACACTCAAATGTGTTCATATTCTCAGCAAACAGAAAGGTTCCCATAATTAATATTCATATTCAAATGATGCGTGATGAACAACAAGATATTTTTTTTAATGCTTTTCCTGTTTGAAGGAGGAACAAATCTGAAATTACGAAGTTATGTCATACTTTTTCCAGCATGCCACATCTAACCACTCTCCATCTCAGATCATTGTTTAACTGCCCTCTATACGGCGAGAGAAACGAGAACCTTAAATGTAGACTTAAAACAAATGTAAACTTTAGCGTGAGTAGTCTGTGCCTACCTCGTACAGGAACTCTTGATGGGGTCCTCGACCGTCGTCAGGAAACTTTTTCTAGAGGAACGTTTAATTGAAATCAGTAAGAAACGAGGATCGTTTTAGAAGTTTATATACAAAACTGACGTGTGAAGTTGACAAAAGTATCACCCACCTCCTAGACAAAATCATTTTTTCTCCGGAAATTAGTTCTTTAATCAAGGATTGTCTCCTCTGAAGTCAAACTGATTTACACATTAGCAAATATTTGATAATATTATTACTATTCAAAGCGATAGGAATAATTACAAAAGAAGTAATTATATACAAATAAAATAACAAAATAATTGTAAATTTGATACTTCCTCGTCCTCAGATGGCGGACAGATAAGATTTTTTATGAAAGCAAGATCTTTCCCTTCCGGTTTAGTGCCGTCTGGCAAATCCAGTTGTTCGTCTGGCATTATACCGCACTTTATCAGTTCCTGTCTCAGATTACGATTCTGCTGGATCATGTAATCAAACATGTCCACTGAACCGTCTTCGTGCTACGTAACACAAACAAAGATAAAGATTAAAAGTCAGAAGACAAACAGTTAGTAATATCTACTAAATGAGATAGAAGAATAGAGTAGCTGCTGCTGTGTAATCCTTGCTTATGTTCCAGAAGTTGTCAAAGAAGTAAAGTAGAAATACATCACTTAATAGTTTGCACCTAGTCAGTTGACTATTGGAGTTTGTTTGTTTGTTTGTTTGTTTGTTTGTTTGTTTGTTTGTTTGTTTGTTTGTTTGTTTGATTATTCTGAGATAAATCTAAAACCAGGGTAACAAAGCAAAGGAAGGAAAAGTTTGTTTTGTTTTAGTTTTTGTCAATTAATACTACATTTACTAGATGAATGTCTGAGCAAGGTGAGTAATATGGAAAGAAAATGTAAGTGAGGTACCAAGTTATGTTACACTGAAAGCTACTGGCATTATTAATCATTGTTTCTCTTTTTTCTATTTCAAGCGAACCATTTACATGTAATCGTGTCAAGCTCGCTATTTTATTTGCAATTTCCTTTAAGAATGAGCTAGAAGATAGAAATTGCTTATTTCCATTTATTTGGTCAATAGCCTCTTTTACTTGATTTCGATCATTCACTTGTTTACTCCACTCACTCACTCATTTAGGTGTAAAATATATTTTACCTTCCATTTTTCGTTTGTAACAAGTGGAATGACCATGTTGTCGAACACATGAGAAAAGGGCCCGTGACCCAAGTCATGACACAGGCCGGCGATTTCCACACAAAGTACATCTTTGTCAGTGATCAGGTCTGGGTGTCTCTTCTGAAGTGTCTTGACCAGTTCTCCCGCCAGGTGGCAGACTCTTTTATTTACACAGTGCATACAGACAGACATGTAATGGAAAATGAAAGATGGTGCTGACACATGAACAAATATGAATAACAAATGAAAACGCGTAGTTTATGAGAACAGTGTGACAGCCTGTAAGTATGTTTCTGCAATATGTGCGTGAGAGAAAGGCAAAATGTTAGTTCACGTATTAGGTGTTACTGATCTATTAAGATTTATGTCTTAACTGTTCACTAACCCAATCGAATGCTCAAAACGGTTGTGTGAGGCGCCTGGATAGACAAAGTAGCCTCCCCCTAGCTGCTTGATGTTTCGCAGCCGCTGAAACTGGGGTGTGTCGATAATTGCCACACACACCCGATGGAGAGAGATATGACCATGTATTGGGTCGTTGAACACCTGAGACAGAAATAAAACATAGAAATTATTTTAATTCTGCTTGAAAAAAAATGGGATCCACACCCCTATATAAGTTAATTATTAAGATAAACAGAAAAAAGTATAGCAAACGTATAGTGTGGAGGGTCGGAAGCATACGATTACGATAAATGTTTCTTATACCTTCCAAGAAAAATCGTTATATTTCGGAGTAAAGTCTGCCGTTTCTGCGTCCGCCGCCATGCTCCTGAAACACCATTTTCATGCAATGAAATAGAGGGAATTTAAATAATATGATATAAACAGTCTTATAAGTTGATTAAAACATACTGTGCTGATGATTGCTTTATTTAATATTTATATCTGGAGGAAAGGCCATAAAACTGTGATCTTTGAGGCACAACTAAAGGCCTAGACGCATAGGAATTTCGCATTTTTGTACCATGATATAGCATATACACATAGTGTATAGACTAATATTATAACGTTATTTAGTAAATAGCTAATCTGGTGTCAGTCCAATTTAAATCGAGTTTTCCCTTCCTGTACAATTCTTCGGACCTTTTCGAAATTAGGTGCGCGAAAGATACACGCAGAAATTTGTCGTGCAGACTAATGAAGTTGACAGTCTGTCCTAATTACAGCGTTCAAAGAGAATGGGCGGCCTTTTTCCAAAACATTCTAAAATTAGGGCAAACGTGGACATGAACCTTAGTTGAAGTTTATGTTATAACATTTTTTGACATATTAGCCCCTTTATGATATACAGCTTAAGAACCTGGGTACAGCACCGCCTGGGAAACTTATTCTTACACAAAACGTTTTAGTGTTGCCATACAAAGCTTGATATGCGGTCTCCATACAACATAGAGACTTCCTCTCCCTCTATCTCACCCAGTAACACACAAAGATAAACTAATCTTTAACTAAGCAAATCTTTCACTCTTAACAAATGTAGCTTTATTTAACTTCTAGAATGACAGTTGAAAGTCAATTACCGATCAAGTACTTGGCAAAGTACCACAACTCCAGGAGCTGTAGCACAAGTTGCAAAAACAGAAAATAATTAAGCCAAACAAATGCTTAAAATTTTACATCATTTTTTCGTGTGCTTAAAGGAAACATTTTACATCATTTTTACGTGTGCTTAAAGGAAAAAGTGTCATGTCAGTACGCGTGTAATGAATACAATATCAATGTTTTCTAGCTATCCTCAAAACGTCAGGTTCTTAGGACCGTGAAAACAAAAACAGACAAATAGTACTCTGTGAAACCAAAACTACGTAATATTTAAATTATTCTTTGATGATGATGATGATGATGATGATGATGATGATGATGATGATGATGATGATGATGATGATGATGATGATGATGATGATGATGATGATGATGATGATGAAGGGAAGGGATTAGTAGCATCCAGTGGATTTTATGGGTAGTGCTCAAGGAAGAGAAGATTTTATAAAAGAATTCATCAGTAAGTAGCAGATACAAAGATTTCTACTGTTTTCCTATTTGTTCACATGTGACTATGATCTACCAATAGTGTGACTTTGGTTATCTAGAAAAAAATGTTGTAACATACTTGATTATAAAGAAAGAAAGATAAGAATTCATGGCTTTTGCTTACGCAAAAAATTGCGCACAGTACGCATTAAAAGTTCGGAGGACCCCTTCAATTTTCGTCAATGGGGTCCCAGGGGACCCCATCAAATTTGGGCGAAGAACAGATGCAAAATTGTGTAATGATAGTGTCTGAATTCGTAGCCCAATCTATTGTTGTCGTCAGCTACAAGGTGAGAATTACTTCCCTTGCACTGAGTTTTTTTCCCTTACCGGGAAGAGTTCCATGAACCTATTACCAAGATGTCGTTGACAGCGTGGTTAGAATCATCGTCTCAAAAACGGAAAGAAAGTGAGCACCCCAAGTACAGTGAGCATAAGCTCATTACAGATGCTTGCACACTCTTCACGGCACAGAAATCTCGCCGTTTCTGACTAGACATTACAGTGCTTTATGTGCTTGAAAGGCAGTTGAACAAAGTATGTTGACTTTTTTTCACATTGTAAAGGGACCCCGTAGAGTTAGCCTGGGACCCCTTAAAAATCTGAAGAAGGGGTCCCTGGGACCCCAAAGAATTTAGGCTTAGCAGAAGCCCTGAGAATAAGCTTAAACTCATCAAGTCGCCCTCAGACCACTAGCACAGGGTTAGGGTTAGGGTTGCAGCCTGTGTTTGTACTAAGGGGCGATATAGTTCTTTGCACTTTAGGCACTATTAGTATTTACAAGAAGGTGCTTAGTGCATTTTTGTTACAACTTCTTTGCATTTATAAAAAATATTGCCATACAGGGAACGTGAAGATACTTCTAATCTAATGAAGATATTTAAAACAGAATGAAGACTCCTATAATGAAATACCTAAATCACAAATCTTAAATTGCGTTTCACAAGCTAACAGTGTGAATAGTGCCATAATAATGTCTCTGTCACACATATGCAAACACGCACAACAAAATGGCGACACGACATCTTCACATGTACACAGGAATAGACGATATGAAAAAAAAAAAAAAAAAAAAGTGTGTAGTCTGCAAGAACTACTTAACAAGATCACACGATTTAAACTAGCTTTAAACAATGAAAATTCATTCACCTGTTAAAAAAGTAATCAAACTGCCTGAACATACCTGTGATCAGCACAACAGGAACGAGGCAAGGAAGAGCTACACCTTAGTTGCGAACAGAACCGCCCTGCACAATGACGTCTACCCGCCCTTCCCCTATTAATAATGACCACTACTATCGATCTTCGATAAAAAATAGTCCCCTTTATAGACGTGTTATTGTCGCTGGTTTGAGTGCTTTCTGGGGCAGATCAGCTTAGCAAATGTATAACAGCAAAGTAATATCTTAGTTGTGTCAATATCTAAACAAAACTACAAGATGGAAGTTAGTGCGTTTGACTGGGTAGCATAGACTATCGCTGGTTTCAGAATAGTTAATGTATGCGTGTGTGTGTGTGTGTGTGCGTGTTTCTTCATTTTCACTACATGTTTGCCTTTTTCGAGCAGAAAACTACGTATCGGATCACATGCTATCAGACATACACACACAGGTAATTTTTAAAAGACATCAATCAAGCAAGGTTGCAGACGTGGCCAGAAAGCCCAACCCAGACCAGAAAATGTAGCAGTCAGTGGACAAAAAAGACAAAACTGGTTGCAGAGTCGTGAAAGGAGAACACTTTCCACTTTGTCAACCGCTTTTAAAAACTTTACTTAAAAGCAACCTTGTTACCTTGACTATTTTGGTGTTGAGGAGGTGTTAGGGCCATCACGTGTCTCGGGACAAGCTTATATGATGTCTTACCTTCACAAACTATTTACAAAGTCAGCTACCTAGCCCACAACCCACCCCCCGCCTCCTCATCACCATCATTCATTACTGAAACGAAAAGAAAACCACGCGTTTCCGAGAAAAGGATGACATATGGTGCAGCGGTTGTCGATACCCTGCTCAGTGCACACCGCATCACGTCAGGTGACATTATAATTACGAATGTCACGCGCATGAAGACATTTTGTTGCAGCCAATGTTAACTTGCAGGTCGATAGGATCCGGTAAACTACTGCCCACATAAAATGTCTCTCAAAGAACGAGCCCTTCCACAAATAAATCCGACATCGTACCCAGAAAGTAAAATAAAATAAAACACATTTTCCAAAACTGTTAGAACTTGATAAGGGCACAAACCGTGAGTTAGACTAATTGCTTTGTTTATTTCTATGACCTCCACAATAGTACTTATCCGGAATAATCATTTAGTCTGTTCTCTCGAAAGTTTCTGTCTTATCCTTATTAAACATTGTCTTTTGTGAGACGTAAACTTTGAACTTTGTAAGTGTGAGTGTGGAGAAGCTTATGCTTTGTTAGGTGTTGTTGTGGGTGTTTATGGATGTGTTTTTCGACGAAGACTTTGCTTCTTTGCTTATTCGGTCTCAAGTATATTTTTAACAGGGAGGGAGAGAGATTCAGAGTGCTCCTTGTTTTAGCAGCTACTAACGAAGGGACACTCGAAACACAGACATTCTAAACCAGCAGCATTACATCTGCTTCAATGATAATGTCATTCATTCCCATGACTATTTTAAACGAGCTTCACTTGAATAAAGTAGTAAATCTAACATTGACAATAAAATTACAGAAGACCTGAAAATCCAAGAACCAAAGAAACCCATCAGAAATATATGCTGATGCTGTTTCACAGTAATCCAACAGCGAGATGTCGATAAACTCAACTTGAAAATCTGTAAATAATGCGGTAGATCCTCCTAAGTCGGTCACAGCGGGAAACGTTTACAGAAAAACGTAACCCTGGGACAAAATGCTTTTATGATAAACTCTTCTGACAGCACCGACTACCACTGCTAATTAACAACACACCTTTCTTACTCGAAGTCAGTTTATCGTGTCCATGGTCAGTGCATGCTAAGTGTAAACAGAAACGATTACAGTAATAAGTATTATCTAAAACTTCTTATTGCATGTAGAGAAAAAGCAGTGTACGAGATAAACGCTTGACCTCTGTACCATTGGTCTCTGTCTCACATCGCCTGGATTTGCGCCAGAAATGTCAGGAACGATAACACACTTCAGGAAACTTGAGTTGTTTTGTTTGTTGTACGGTTACCTAGCGATGCAGCGGATTGATTGATTTCCAGAGTTTGTCACAATAGTAGAAGTGTACGACACTGCTGTGCTCACGTCTCTTTACACACACACACACAATGATACATTCGATTCCATTGATCACTAACAGCAGCAGTGTGCCTGATTCGCGCGCGTGTGTGTGTCTGTGTGTCTGTCTGTGTGTGTGTATGTGTGATGTGACAGGTGTGTCCAGTGGTTCTATGGTCTAGAAATTATCTTCCAAATTATTAAGTCACCCAACATTGTTGCTCAGTGGGGAAGGAGTTCAAATCAGTGCAACTCCCTGTGGGGTCAAAATACGTCAGTATAGGTAACTTTTCTGTGATTGCCATGTGTTCCCGCGACTGAGTGGTTTACAGCTTAAATTCTCTCTTCGCCGACTTCACGTGCATAATCTTGGGGAAGATCATGAATAACCACAAAGCATTCTGTTAATATTAGTTTTTCAATATCTCTGCTATTTATCTTCATTAAAGGAAAACGTAGCAAACATATTTTGGTAAAATGCATTTTATTCAGTTGCATAAAATAATACATAACACAAGAACCAATCAATGTTTTTTACTGTCCACTGGATTCCATTTGCATTATTTCTAGTTTCTGAAAACAGCAAATATTTTAAATGAATGCAAGCTGGTAACGAGAGTTAGTCTTTAGTTCAAAAGTCACACGTGCAGAACTCTATAAGGCTCGACTCTATATTTCAGCCTAAAAAGCTTGCAAAAAAGTAAAACGATTTAAAGTTAATTTATATATATATATAAAGTATAACTGTGATTATATATCGTGATACTGAGATCCCCCTCGTATACACACAGACCCAAGCTCATGAACAATTCTTTGATGCTGTTGAACAAGAGCTGACGGTCATCATCTGGTTTATTGGTCAGACTACGGGGCTGATGTACCTGCAGCCTGCTGAGAACGTTTCTCCTCCTCCACTTCTGCAATTTGGTAATAATGTTAACATTAGAAAATAAGAAGAGTTCTTATAAACTCTTAAAATTACTATACACGTCATTTTTCTAGTTCAAACTATTTCTGGATTTTTCATGAAATAAACATGTATACACTATAGAGTAAACATTTTACCATCCCGAAATGTATCCTTGTAACTTGTTCAAGATGATGACTTTAATGAAATGATTAGATATTTGTACCTATACTGGGAAGATTACAAAAGTACATGCTTTGCTTTGAATGAAGTTTATAGAACCAAGACTATAGGGAACTTCTAAAACCCCATCACAACCAAAAGAGATGCATTTTTAAATAGATTAACATCAGTTTAATAATTATTTTAGAGATAATCAACTTGGCGGTATTCTATTTAAATGATGCATTTCTTTTGGTTGTGAAATTAGTTTACATAATGTAAGATACATTAAGATAAGGTGAGATGGTTAGGGAGTGTGGGTGTTCGCTTAGCTTGTCTAAAGAACGATATTCACAAGACAGTGTCTAACCAAGTGATCTGCATACCCACAATATTAAACACTTCCATCCCAGAGAGGCAATATGTGAAATAAACAGAAGAAAATTACCCTTGATAATGTCTGGGAAAAGACTGTTGAGAAGATCCTCCTTTCTTTTACGGATTTCCTTTGTCTCACTTGGGACAGGCTTGAGATAGACTCGGAAAAGATGTTCTTGATAGGTTGTTTCCGGGAGAAAAAGTTTCACCTATAAAACGAAAGGTAGACCTTTTTTTATTACATGAACTCTAAAAGTTACCCTTTTTACGAAATGAAACTTGAAAACAGTATATAATTTATTTAGGTTAAGACTGTAGAAACAGAATTTCAGTTAATGGTCTTGAAGAAACAAAAGTTATGTTTATTAGTTTCAGCTTCACTATTTACTCATCTAGCAATTGATTGGTGGCCCCTATCTTTTCTCTCTTTTTTCTTTAATCATTCATTATACAAAATTAATAAATCAGAATACATTGTCATTAAAGAGTACAAGTACAGTTATTTGTTTATTGGATGAAATATGTCAATAGAAATGAGTGATCGAAACTGCCATTAAATGCCGTGCAGCCACCAAGCTCTTATCAATCGTCCCCATAAATCTGATAAAGGTTATTTCTCTTCTCACCTCAGTCTGATGGATTGGTATTGCCGTCCCGTGGTCTTTCTTTCTGTAGAAAAGCTGTTGTTCTATAGGATTCTCTCCTTTGTTGCCAAAGTCGAGGCTCACTAGCTGTAATAAAAAGATAACAAAGATTCACAGCAGTTTTTCTCATACCAGCTTTCAGACCTAAAGAGCTCGTATAAGACAAAGTCATAGAAAGGAACATTAAAGAGCTTCTCCTAATAGTGACCATGTGTGATCATGTGTAGTATTATTCCTCTGAAAAAATGTATCGGTCTGACTCTCCAGAGTATTTGTTGTCGATTGTTCTAATGTGTCAATTTAATCTACACTTGTTATGTTTTACTTAATGTAATCCGGTTCGGTTCCTGACTGTCATAGTCCATTTAATTATATCTTAAAATGGATCAAATTATTCAGGTTGAGTAGAAGACATTTAATAATCTTTTACTCACCTTTACTCGGATCTGATCTTTGCTAATTTTTGACTTTTCGGCAAGTTCTTTTTTGATCTTCTGTCGATCATCCTTTTACAAATGATAAATCTTGAGTCATAAAACCTTTAAAGGTGCAGTCATGGTTAAATATATTCTGTTGTAGACTATAGCTTCTCACGACTCATATTTCTTTCATGCCTTGATTCGTGCAACAGTTTTATCACTAGCACTTAATCTTCAACAATATCTTTTTTTTAGAAACAGTATTTTTACAGAGTAACAATAACTTTCTATGGTATGGATAGTAGACTAGCATTTGTTCTTATTGCTCAGTCTTACAGTAGTTGTAAATACAACACACTCCATTCACACTATTTTTTCTTGGATTATCTGTTATTTACTTTCATTTAATTTAATAAATAAAGTTCAATGAAAAATTTAAAGAATGTACAATTCTCACTTTGGTAAAATCTTTTGAAGGCTTGCTTTCTGCCACACATCTGAAGAGATCTCGCGAGTCAAAAGCCTTGAGTAGTTCTCTCGACTCTGCAAGTTGTGGGTCTTTACTGACTCGGATCACCTGCAGAACATCGTCGGTGAGGTTTGTGTAGGCGTGCATGTCGTCGATGCATTCTTCTATTGTCTTCTCCTGTCTGTAAGAAGTAAAACTTATCAACATGTCAGAATATATACAACTGAAAGGTTTACAAGAAACATCTTGATCAACATCAGTAAGACATATATTGTACTAAAATAGTATAAACTAGTATTTATTTGCGTTTACAGCCAAACTATTCAGATAGATAGCATTTGCGAAAAGTCTTCTCTCCCATGTTTTGAGGATTATTATCTCAGAATATCATATTTCTGACATAATTATTTTCTCCTTTACATACAGTAAACAATTTCAAGAAAAACCATATTCAGAATTCAGTCTTATGACAGCATCAAATGTGTTAAAAAAATTGACTCAGAAAAGTATACCATCCCAAATAGCAAAGGAAAGAAAATTCAAGACCTTAAGCAATAGAAAACCTAAGGTATATAATCAATATATACCAATTATAATCAATCACAGCTATTTAAAAGCAAAACAACTATAAGAAGAATTTTACCAACCCGTCCTTGCCAGGAATGAACTTCACGTCTTTAGCTTTAAATAGAATCTCCGCAATCCTAGCAATAAAATAAAACAGTGAAGAAGTGAAAACTTTTGTTTTATTAGAAAATACACTTTTATAGAAGGTACAAATAAATATAATCCTCATACAAATATTGAAACACTTTAAACTTGTACCTTCAATAACATTTATTTGGATGACACGAGCATGTCACCATGTTACCATGCATGTGCACCCCCACCAACTCACTCACTCCCCGCCCACGCATATATTTTCTGTACAAATACATATCCACCCACCCAAACACGCATACACGTGTAGATAAAGACTTACGTATATTCCACACCGCACTTCACTTTGTGCTGGTAAGCCTTCTTGTGCAGGGAGGTGCGAGTTTGAAACAGCTGGTAGATATTAACAGCTTCCTGTGACAGATGGCATTATTGGTCATTAATCAAATAAATTTGTTACGTATCCAGTATCCTGCCACTATTTTATGAACAATTTCAGAAAATAGGAATACGTTCTACAGAAAAGATTTAACATCCTGCTACAATGGGAATAATTAACATCATCGCCCTTCTGGTTCCTGCTAATGATGCGTATAAAACTGGCTTATTGTCAGAGTTTGCATCCTTATTTTATTAAACTCACTTTATCTCGGGGACATAGTCGCATTTCCCCATCAGCGTCTTTGACAACGCGGGCAAAGTTAATGAAGCGATCGTGGTCAAAGCTACTGCGCATGCCAAGGAGAAGACAGTCCCTGGCGATGTAGTCCATTTTGTCCACGTCCACCTCACTCCTCTTGTTGGCCACGATCTGTTGTAATTTCCAAGATCATTATCATAATCATAATCATCATCATCACCACCACCACATTTATTGATTACGAGATAAGCAGACCTGCCAGTTGAGCTAGCCCGCCGGTTGTGTTCATTTAAAACTTTTTCATACTACCGTGGAAATAGGTAGATTTGTTCTTAACCGAAGCCTTCTTCCAATCCTGTTTAGTTTTATTTATCTCATGCTTCTGCTTAATCGTGTAATGATAATGAGAAAGACTGAGACTACAACAAGTCTTGGCGTCCAGCAGATCCACACACGTACCAATAAGTCCATACTTACCTCATACAGGAAGTTTTTCTCAGGTCCTCGGCCATCATCTAGCTTTTTCTGAAGACAGTGGAAATAATCCATGAACAAAAATTGTTTGCACAATGCAAAAGATGAAATATTCACACAAGTGTTTTAGTGTCATATAGAATACACTTTTACATCTGCACAAAAGGATGAGTTGATGCTTCTGATCTACATGCAATTAATTGCATGGATTTGAATTATGGAAAAGTACCTCATGTACTGACATACAGCTTCCCAATATCAGGACAATATCAGTTGGGAGAAAATATTTGCTCTTCATCAGATAAAAAAAATGATTTATATTAAATTTAAGTTTCCTTTCATTTTAGCGTCTTCAGAATTTGGCCAAAGAATAAAAAAGTTTCCCAATCTCGGTTGTGTTTCATTTTATCAAGACTGTCAAGGAGAATAAATGTCGGTATTGCAGTGATCCACCCTGCTGTGACTGTATACCTACCTTAAACTGAAATTTTTTCTCCAGTCCCTGACCACTGTCTTGATCTTTCTAGAGTAAAAACAATGGAAATCAGTGAGAAAAAAATGTCCATGGAAACCTGCATAGGCGATATATGAACTCCACGTTATATGAATCGACACAGCTGTATATACCCGTCTAGATTGAAATTTATTAAAAGTTTATACATTTTCCCTTTTTCTCTTCTAAATATGTTCACATGAACAAAAATAAGTACGTATGTTTTACAAGCCAAAAAGAGTCAAACCAAATCGTTATACTAATAAAACACAGTTTTAAAAATGTATATATTGTACATTAGAAACACATACTTTGTCTACACCAAACGGAGGGTTGATCAGATTCTTTATGAAATTCAGATTCAGATTCCCGTTTGGTCCAGCGTTTTCTTTGCCCAGAATCCCGTATTTAATCATCTCTTCTTTCAGATGACTGTTCTGCTCGATCATGTGATCAAGCATGTCCCATGAGCCATCTTCATGCTGTCAATGTCAAACAATATCATCAAACTCAAGACAGAAACAGATGATCACTAGAACTGGTAAAATAAAAATGTCCTGGTGGGCATCTCTTCCAGTGTGTGTGCGTGCGCGCGCGCTCATGTGTGTTTTTTAATTTTTGTTGAGATATGGTGAGGTTTTGTTATCAAATTTTTTTACAAATATAAATAAATTATTGAAATCATTAATATAGCACTAGACCAGAACGAACAAGTGTCTAGGGTCTATTAAATATTGACTTAATTGTCTATGAAATATTTATCTTTATATAGCTAAGAAGCCAAGCATGAGGTCAACTCTTTTCAGAAAAATTTTTATTATAATCCACACACTCTATTAAATACTAACTCACTCAGCTTACACTCAGAATGAACTTTACCTTCCACCTTTTCTCCTTTGCTTCACTTTCCTTCGCTTTTTTGCCCTTTGGTTTATTCTCTTTCTTCATACGATTGATGACCATGGTGTCAAACACGTGAGAAAACGGTCCTTGTCCCAAGTCATGACAGAGGGCAGCAATTTCTACACAAAGTACATCTTTGTTGTCGATAGTTTCGGGATGCCTCTCTTGAAGTTTCTTGACCAATTTTCTCGCCAGGTGGTAGACTCTTTAATACACGGGACACATGATAACATTAATGACGAAAAGAAACGATCACAGAATACTAAAAGTGTGTACTTTAGACAACATTTCTAATTTTGTTAACAGACTATAATAAAAAAAAACACATCTAAAGGTGAGATAAAACCAGAAAAAAGTTAAAGCTTCCATTTTTATGTATTCTACAGAATGTTGCGGAATTATTGTTGTTTTGTCAGTTTAACAGACGCGCAGACAGACCGGCATGCAGGCAGAGAGATTCATTCTGGTTTGCAAAATTTTCATACATTATGATTGAGCTTTGTATTTTCATGTTTGATTACAGGATGGTTTGCTAACCCAATGGAGTGCTCAAAGCGGTTGTGTGCGGCGCCAGGGTAGACGAAGTAACCTCCCCCTAGCTGCTTGATGTGACGTAGTCGCTGAAACTGGGGTGTGTCGACGATGACCTGGCATAGCGGGTGGAGAGTGATGTCACCGTGTACCGGGTCGTTGAACACCTGAGACGATTCAAAGAAAGAAATAATTTGTGTTCTTATTTACCAACAGCATATACATGTGAGGTATGAGGAACATACAAAAGGTCAACGTGTAGTTGTTGAAAGGAGATTTAGGCGAGAGATATTTGGGAGAAAAAATACAAAAATATATTTTAAGTTTACCTTCCAAGAAAATTCGGTTTTTTCCACCTCCGCCAAAACAGTCTCTGCAGCGTCCATCTTATCTACTTCTCTATCTCTTTGTCTCCCTGAAAACCATCACATTACTTAGTACAATACATTAATACTGCATTTTATTGTCTCACACCACTCTTCCCTTCACTCAAGAAGTCTCGTAAGTACAGGGCATTCTAAAAAAATGAAAGTTCAAGAGATCTTTTCAAATTCTTCTTTCTTCATTAAAATGTTCTTGCTAGAACAGTAAAATAAAACAGAAAAAAATCACTAATTGATATGGAAGCAAAAGCGTAAAATGTAAATGCAATAACTTTCTGTTGTTGTGAATGTCGAAGACTAGTGCTGACTGCTGTCGACGCCATCGACCTAAATACTTTCAAGAAAATTAGATGAGGCCTCTAGAGAAACGTCCTAACTCCAGAAAACCCTGTAAATATGTGTTTTTCTTTACCACCACTGTTGTACATATCAACCTTCCACTCTCTTTATCTTATGTTTACTACAAATTATTCTCATAGTACTTAATTACTTCATTTACTTAGTTTACTTTTCCCCGGTAAAGGGCGAGGGCTAAATGGAAAAAAGCTTTTTCTTGATTATTTTACCATTCGTTAATAAAAAAATTGTCATTGTCATTGTTATTTATATATATAGATGTATACACTGCGTTAAAAAGTCCTCGTATACTCGAGAAAAATTTAGAATTTTATGGAAACATACGCTACTAAAGAATCGTAACCCTGGATATCTAAAACAAAGGTTTTATCATTGACAAGCCTGCCAAACAATGTCATTTACTTTATAAGCCTAGGTGGCTGTAACACTGTGTACATACCTGTAATTAGCAGGACAGGAGCAATTCAATAACACCCTCAGCCCCACAATCTGTTCTAATATACTGGTGGAGTACAGATTTTTGCAGCGTAGTTGGCATGTGACCGAATCCAATCTGATTGTCACATGACAGGAGTCGTACCTGTAAACACATGCACGTGTCGACCACCATTGATTTTTGTGGATAGCTGCGACATAATCACCTTTGTGATTGTTTTTAAATAAGAATATGGAAGAATATCCCTTCCAAACAATTCTAGATAATTGCTCGATATTCTCAAGGTAACATTCAGCTTGTAGGTGAGAAAGGAATTATTGGTCCCAGTTAATAAATAATTGTCATTGTCATTGTCATCGTCGTATATATATACATAAATACATCTTAAGAGCCATTTAAGAACCATTTAAAACAAATTCATAAGACAAATCTTTTTACAATTATCCGAGTCTACCATTTTGAGAGAAAATCAGTCAGAAAAAGAACCACAGCACCGCTTATCATTTTTGTCATTATGGAATGCCTCTATCTGTTATAACATATAGTTGATTTTTATTTTTAAAGATACCAAAAGTAATGCCAAGAGGTTAACAATCTTCTTCAAAGGTTCTAGTTTTGATGAACAGCAGACTTAAGGCAAATATGTGTGTGTACGTGAAAATCTGAGACTTTCTAGTTTGTTCTAGTCACAGTCCAATGAATCATCATCTTTGCAAGGTCATCAGTCACAACCATCTGTCGCCAGGCTGGATGGAGGAGTGCAGTGTCCCAAGCTAACACAACAGAAAAATCTACAATCTGCGTCTGCTTAATTAACCTTCGACTAGGACACAGAAGTCGATTATTCAGAAGTAGTCACGGAAGGAATGAGCTTCTGCCCCGTTCGGTGCATCCCGGGGGAACTTGAGTCAGTAAAGCTTGCTCACGTCCTCCCACTGTAGATTTATCCATAGGCAAACTTTTCATACTGATGACAGCCCAGTATTTTCGTTATTTATTTATAATTATATTTCGTGACCCATCCACGCCCTGTAGTATCCACATATATATATATACTGTGTGTGTGTGTGGTATGTGCAGCATTTTTATCGGCGCTTTATTTGTCTTACATTCAAGAGTCCACACAAACATAAACAAGAGAGGCAGAAACTTGCTTTATGAGAATTTTGTATTTAATTTTAAACTTGCAAACTCTTCCTCGTTATTGCGTAAACATAAATCCATCAAAATAGGAACAAGCTCATCACTAATTAAAATCAAGTAAAATATTGCACCGTACTCTGATATATACTTAAGCAGTATAGTCATTTAATTACCTTTAGAAAAGAATCACAGTCTAGTATCACCGTACAGTCTGTAGCAGTCCCCATTAATTGTTCATAGCAAACTGACAGCAAGGCTTTGAAGTCTCTTATTATGCTGCCTTGCTTGTGTTAGAAACTTTTAATGCGTGAAGTAAGAAAATATACTGAAAGAAGAATGACCCCAAACTTCAAAACTGAGTGGTGCAAACAAATATAGCAATGAAAAATTCAAAGCCTATCTACAAAATGACATATGTAGCAGAAACAACAACATATCACAACCACAGTGTAAAGCAATATATAACAGTACATTTTATAATAATTAAAAATGATTTGGGTATCCGAGTGTACCAACAGTTAAAAAAGCGCACATTGCACATTGTTGAGGATGTCCTGTAAACTGATCCACCCGTTTTATCAAGGACTCCACCTAGAAGAATACTTTGAAACTTGTTCCTTGTTAGGCAAGATGAGCAATATACGAGATTAAAACTTATGATCCGCATTATCACCAAATATGTAAGGATTGCATGGGAACAAATTATTAAGGTAAGTAATTACTGTCGGCAAGCTTACATGACCAAGCGAGACCGCATTTGTTTTCTTGTTTTCTAACTTAACGATGTGCTTGCAATGTTTATAGTGGCGGTGTGTTTGCTAAAGTTGGAAGCATAAATTGTCTTTAATTTATTCTTTATTTTAAATGTCCCTGATTAGTCGGAAAATACATTCTCTTAAATTAACATGTTTTGTAGAGTTTTGTCCACTTTTCCGACATATAATCTTGATATTTTTGGTAACTGCTACACTAAGTGGTATTCAAAAAGTAACTTTTTCAGTCAAGAAATTCAATCTTTCTGTTCTCTCTTGTTTTTCATACCCTCTCGAAAATCTTGTCCTGCATTAATTCGAAAAGACAATCCCTTTAGTATGACTTGAGTAAGCACATAACATATAATGTACATTTTCCTTCGTTAATTGTCTATTCCTCGATTAATAAAATGTAAGAATACTATCTGTGTCCTCGGGTAAGGATCACAAAATATGTGTGGGACCAATTAAAACTAATTTCTTATCTCGAACTGAGAATGACTACAGACAGGTAACACTCAACAGGTATGGCTGTGCGTGTGTGTGTGGCAAGGTACATGTAACATAACACATAGTAAAAGGAAACAAAATAAAAAAAATGAAGGAAAAAAATTTTAAACAATTTGATTGAACTCAAGTTAGAAACGAGATCTGAGCAACTTAAACTTTACATTATCACAGTGGAACACAGTCATGTCAACATATCAATAAACCTTCTGATATGACGGTTACAAAAGCGGATTTTTTTTTAAAAAAACGACAATGGGATACAAGTCGAACACAGTCGAACTAAGTTGCCAACAGTAGAGGGCGCTGCTTTGTGTTCATACCTCCTCTTGGATCGGTACCTGACAGACTTGGAAGAACAGCTGTAAAGAAATAAATACTCACATGTAGTTCAAAGTTTACCGCTATTATAATCTCCAAGCTTATTCATTAATCATTTATTCGTTCTCTCCTCACATCGCTTTCTAAACTGAGTACTCAAGCACTGACTCACTGAGTACTCACGAGATGACAAGTGTTTTCCTTGTGTTTCTACCCTTTCCCCACCCCTCGTCTTTGAAATAGGTTGCTGGCTCGATTACTTTATCATTCCACTAATGCAATATCGTCCTTAAGGAATTGAAAACAGAAGAAATAGCTGGGAAGCAAGTCAAGAAGAAGGAAAAAATTGCTCGGCCTGTCACAAGCCCTGACCGACTATCAACTTACTTTGGGTTTCTCGAGTTCGTTTTTCTCGCACCAGAGCTTGAAGGCTTTACCGACGAAACTTGCATCTTCCTTGTGATCGACGATCAGTCTTTCCTCCTCGTCCCAGTAGTGTTTCAGGTACACGCGCACTACCTGCTCCTGAAACTGTTCTTTTGGAAACAAGTGGGACACCTGCTCCAGAGACATCAAAAATTATTTGTCAGTCCTGTTCTATCGCAAAGTTTCTACAATTATTCTTTTTCTATCTCTGTCTCCCTCCCCTTCCTTCCCTCATAAAAAAGATAAACACCGCAATTACTAATTATTCATTAAAAAATATAGTACTTAGACAATTCATTTCTCTTTGTTACAACATATATTGCTGTATATAAACTGGGGTGTGTGTATGTAAAAGAGAGATATAGAGCTTTGTATGTCTTTGTATTGATATAATTTTGTTATTATAATTATATATAATTATATATGTATACAGTGTGTGTTTCAGAAGCTTCAATTTTATTTCATTATTCTTTTAGTCCCTTGTAATCCTAACCCCTTTTTTATTCCACTTATAGGATTTTGTTGTTTTCCGCTGTTTCATGCTGTGTGTTAGTTGTTTCATTTACACCAGAGTTTCTATATCTTTCCTAATTATTATATTCAGACCGATGTTTGCTAATATGTTGATTTACTCCCCTCCCCCAAGTGCCGGTGTGTCGAACGCACCTCCTCTGGATTAACATGCTGTGCCAAGTTGACATTATGTTTGGTGTAGAAACATAAGTTAGCCAGAGGGTTGAGATTTTTCTTTCCAAAGTCAAGGGTCACTACCTGAAAAATATGATACGTCAGTTTATAAATTTCAAAGCTTAATAGTAAACCAATTGTGAGCATTAGTCATAGATTATTTTGGTTTATTTTACATAAGAAAAAGTATTATCCTTTTCTCCAGAAAAATTACAAATTCAAAAACAAGAAGAAAGATTTTCTATGGCACTTTAAAGGTAATATAGTTTACATGTTGTGCTTACAGAGATCGTCTACATCTTTTTTCGAGAGATCCTCTGAATACTCATTCTCGAATATATTAAATTTCTTTTTCTTCCCATTTTACCTCCTCTCAACACTTCTCACCTGGACTAAAATGCGTTCCTCAGGAATGTGTGGAAATTTCAGATCTTCTATTAGTTTCATAAGGCTTTTTTTCACCTTTTCTTCTTTATCAAGGGCAATGAGGTTGTCTTCATTCAGAATCTGTTACAAATACCACATTTCAAATCCGTTGTTTTCTGGAATAGTGTGAGCAGATATATAATTTCGAGCACAACGTTAAGGAGGCTAAACATTCACACAGCACCATCATCACAGTTGTCACACAAAGCACTCACACCACTTGCATGAGTACTACTCACTTCACACTTGCTCTTGGCGATGGGGCGGCTCTCGCCCACGCACCAGAAGAGTCTTCGCTCGTCCAGGGCCTGCAGAAGGTCCCGGGCTTTCTTCAGGTTGACGCCCGTGCTGATGCGAATTTGGTGGAAAATGTAGTCCGTCAGATTGGTGTAGGCTGTCATGTCATCAATACACTGGGAGACTGTCCTTAATTGTCCGCTGGAAAGGCAGAGGCGAAAATGTTCTTTGTGATAAGAGGTAGATTCTAAGAGATGGGTTCGTATGTAGCCCTATGCTCGCTAGATATGAGACTTCTTTTCGTGTGTTACCTTACCATTCCATTTCTTCTCTTTTTGTCTTATAAGTTGTTCACTTAAAGGCAAACTATACAGACCTCCTTCTTCCCGAAGCCAGATTTTTCTATATCTCGCTTTCCCCAACCCTATAAGAATTCGAGCCGTGCATTTCACAAGAGGGTCGATTGAAGAAAGAACAAAAATGTTACACGGTCGGATATTGGGGATCTAACCACTCAACATCCGCTCCCATCTCTTAATAAATAAATAAGTGAACCTTTTTCCAGGAATCAAAGGCACTTGTTCAGCAAGCATCAAGATTTCCACAAACCTGAAACACAGTGAACGTTCTATACAGTACTAATACTAATTCTGACAAGAAAAATTGGACAGGAAATGTGCAATTCAAAATGACTAACGAGGGCTGTTCTGCTTATGATTGTCAAACGGATATCACTTTCTAAACAAAGGTCTAACTGTGTGGTTAATATCCACATCAGGACGTAATACGAGAAATCATTGGATAAAATGAGAAAATACAAGAGAACCTCTGTTGACAGACTTAGTCTAGATAGCCCGTGGCGGGTTAGCGCTGTTATTACAGTGAAAGTTCATTTCTCGGGCACTGATCTTTCTCTGCACGTATCTACACAATAACTAGTTGCTGACACGTAAAACCCAGAGGTGACCAGCCACATCTGCATCTAATCTCTACGAAGGAGGTTTTTGCACCTGTGGTCCATGTTTACCCGTGGAACAGCGACTTAAAACAAACCTACCCACCTGCAAAAGTTTGCTAAGCAGGCTGACTCTACACTAACATGAAGTCTTTCTTCCCGTGTGACAGTGGTTTAGTGCAGATTCAGAATGATACTAATGAAGAAAGGTGTCTCTACTGCAATTTAAGACTCAATCGTAATCCAGGACAGTGCTGATGTACGAAATACCCCACTACCCTCCAAACTGTCATGAGTCAAAATAAAAAAAACAACAGGAAACTGTCAATTACAGATTGAGCAAGTCTTGATTACTAATCGCCAAGTATTAATGCACTAATGTGTTATCCTGTGTGTCCTGTGCTAATCTCGTGACCGAGTACCGACCTTCCTGATTGCCTGCTTTGAGAGATAAAATTATGCTTCGTTGATTTGTTTGTTATCGGGTTTCATTAGCAAGGAAAAACACAGTTGATGACAGGACTAGGTGACATTATAGTCTTCTCCAGAAATAAACGACAGTCTTTTTTATTTTCATGACCTCAGTCAATGAGGTATTTAAGAAAAATATAACATAGCGGCAGGTACACATGACAAAGAAGTCAGCAACTTCACAAAAGCACATCAACATACACACCAACACCAATACTTACATACATATAAATGGACATACAGAAGCCCTATACTTACATACTCTCCACTGCATTACACACTCTGTGTCTGTAAGCTTTCTTGTACAGCGAGTGTCGTGTTTGGAACAGCTGGTAGACACTAAATTCTTCCTGAAAATAAAAACTCTTGCCCAAGAGCCATGACAAGACTACTGCACATGGAGACTTACAACTTTCCCATATCAGGGTAAGAATTAAAGCAAACATTTAATTTCTTTCTTTCAGCTGAAATGAAGCCAACATGTTACGATGTTTACTTAGTTTCCTTTGCGCGAGAGATGACCAGGTGGGTCATTTCCGAGGTCAACGTCAAGTGACAACCAGGACGACATTATTATATTTATCTACCAGGATATGCATGACTGAAAAAACTAATCTAGAACTCACTTACTGACCTTGTCACGTACGCAGATCCGGTATTTCCCGAGCACCTTGATGACGCGAGCAAAGCAGATGAAGCGATCATGGTCGAAGTTACTGCGCATGCCCAAGTGGAGACAGTCTCGCAGAAGGTAGTCCCACTTGTCCACATCAATCTCACTCTGCTTGTTGGCCACAATCTGTGTTGTTCATATTCAGCAAAATACCATGTTTCATCATAATTATATTACCCACATAACGAGCACCATAATGGTACTGGGCGAGTGGGTGGATGTGTGAGAGACTGAGGTTTGTAGGTTGGTCAGTCGGTCGGTTGGTGGGTTGGTGGTGTTTTTTTTTAGAAGGAGATGAAGAACTTTGGGTAAAAAGAAACTGTTAGAGCTTTACATACCTCATACAGAAAGCTTTTCTTGTTGTCTCGATCATCATCAAACTTTTTCTGCAAGTAAATAGGATAAGGAAAACAATGAAAGAGAAAGAGAGCAAAATAAATACTGATTAGTATGGCATATTGCAGTGAAACAGAAATAGCTTTAGTCGAGACTTGTGAAGTGTCTGGACAGAGTACATAAAGCCGATATAAATAACGAAAAAAGAGATGTAATAATTGTCTACTTTTACGTGCAATGCAAATAAACGAAAGCAAATATTTCTTTTAGATAAACACATGTATGGTTTAATATACATATTGTTCTGTGTGTGTGTGTGTGACACATTTGTGCACGGGCCTGCGTGTAGAGATTATGGAATGGTCTGATGTCCAGAGAATGCCACAATTTGTACAAGACTATACACACTAGATAATGCATACTTGCTCATCATCTTGCGAGGGGGGACAAATCAGGTTTTTGATGAAGTTTAGGTCTTTGTCTTCCAGTTTATATTTGGTCAACAATTTAGTCTTCAGAGAAGGATTTTTGCTCATCATTTGATCGAACATGGCCAAGGAGGCTTTTTCATACTGAAGAAAGAGGTACAAAAGAGAAAAACATGCCTTAAATAAAATATGTCACAGAAAATCATGACTGGGTTAGTGGGATGCAATTTTTTTTTTTTTTTTTTTTTTTTTGCAATTTGAATCTACTTGAATACTTTTGATTATTTTAGTGAGATATATTTATATATACTTGAATACTTTCGTCGCTTAATTTCGAAGGAGACAAAGTGCAGTCAGTTATTCCTTCCTTTCGAATAATTGTTGGTCACCTAGATCTTTTACCTGGCGATGTAATTCTGTTCACATATTGATAGACAGAGTGGAGAGAACCAGCTGTACCTTCCACTGCCTCTGGTCACTTCGCGCACGAGGTATGAACATGCTGTGGAAACACGTGGGAGTAGGGGCCGTGACCCATGTCGTGACAAAGGCCCGCAATCTCCACACACAGCACATCCTTATCGTCGATGTTCAGCTCCGGTTGTCTTTCCTTCAGAGCCCTCACAAGTTTGCCCGCGAGGTGGCAGACCCTGTTTACAATACAGATTCTCTTCTGGAAATGGTCTTATCGTCTTACATTCTATTGTCGTGAGTTGTTTATCATTACAGTTGCTACATAGCAGACAGAAGTAGTTGTAGAAGTATGGCGGTAGTGGTGAATGTTGAGATGGTACATGCTTCAGTAAAGGTGGTATTAAAATAACAACAGATAATAACGATGTTCGAAGTTATGTAGGTACAAGGAGCTCTTCTCATACTCATTTTACCAACAAACCAAACAAACAAAGAGTGTATGAGTGTCTGTGAGAGTGTGTGTGTGTGCGCGAAGTGCGACTGCGAGCTAGTGTGCTGCCTCGTGCGATGCTTGGCACACAAGTGACGTCACGTTTGTCCACTCACCCAATCGAATGCTCGAAACGGTTGTGTGAGGCGCCCGAGTAGACAAAGTAGCCTCCCCCTAGCTGCTTGATGTCTCGCAGTCGCTGAAACTGGGGTGTGTCGACAATGGCCACGCAAGCCGGGTGGAGAGTGATGTGGCCGTGTACAGGATCGTTAAATACCTGAGAAAGACCAAAAGTAACCAATAAAGAATAAATGGACGATATGTAACAGAAAGATAAAAGTAATTTTGTTTCTTTTTCGTTTTAAAAGCTATCGCTCTGATATATGGTCACTGTAATTTAACTTCACTTTTTCCGAACAAGGCAAGGTTCTCTGATCTAGCTTTGTGGTTAGTGGTTCGGAGCATAGCACTGGTCTGAACACGACCAAAAATATCCCTTAAGTAGTTAAATATGGCTAATTAGACACGGTAAACCACTAACCCTATGGCCTCTTTGGCTACAAGATATTTTCCGTGGAAATTACATAATGACAAATTACATTTCTGAGATGCCATAATGATAAGGAATATATTTGAACTCTGTGTTCCTACCTTCCAAGAAGTATCAGCACTGACTAGCGTCGACATCTTGCTAAGAAAGATGTTTTCTTCGGAAATGTCTTCAGAATAAACCAGTCGAACAGATGTTACTCAGTCCTCTTGCAAACAACTTCACCACGTACGGTTCCTATTAAAAAAAAAAACGCTGTTCCCATGTGATATTGAACAACCTACTTTTGATGAATATGTTAATAAACCCTGTTAATGTAAATTGCGGTGATCTATTTATGTCATCCCATAATATTTAAATAAAATAACACTTTATCTGCCCTACGGAGACAACGATAAATCTACAACAGGGTAATACTATTTATTTATTTATTTTGCAATTTTTTCCCCGATATTTTGAAAAACAACACAACATGCAAAATTTTCTGAGAATTCTAAAAAAATAAAATAAAGAACGTTTGATAAACTACGAAATGATGTATGTATGTTCCAGCTCAGTGCTTGAGTTATAAATATTTGTAAACCATAAACAAACCCTGATCTTTCCAAAGCGACCTGTTGCTAGAATCCTGGGCTTTGCATTATTTGAAACTTGAATTTCGCTTCCCCGTTAGAGCTTGATACTGTAATCGCCTGTACTAAAAAGGAAGGATATGACAGGCCAGCGCATGCCCGCACGCACGCACGCATGCACACACAAAAGTAGAAATGCAACAAGACCCTGCTGGTGTACAGGAGCACAGAGGGGTCGTCAGGCTGTCCACGCCATTCGTCGAAGAGAAGACCTGGGACAGGTCGCACTGTTAGGCGCTAGCCGGGCTGTTTAGCCAACTTTACAATGTTTTACATTATGAGAGTTTTAGCTGAAAGTTTGTCTTTAGTCATATAGCTAGTGCCTAGTGGCAAGTAGTGTCAGGTTATCGGTCAGAGATGAGGCAATCGCTTCTTCCGTCCACCCGATTAACTCCTCACACCTAATAAAGAAGTCAAGTGCGGAAAGTGATATTTATACTCTTGGAGACATGTCAAGACTTGCCCGCCATTTATGTGCAAAGTACATGTCACCTGTCAGTTCGAGAGATTCCTCCGTCAACCGAGAGAAGTTTATTGAAGGTGACTACAGATAGTAAAACGCAACTCAAAACTGGGGTCGGTTTCATGTGAGGTCTTAAGTCGAACTTAAGCCCAAGTTTTCTCGGTTATAGGTAAAAAAATCTCCTTTGTCTTTGTGAATGTGGGATCTTGAAAATGATTGCCAGTCTCAAGTAGCAAGTCGACAATGCAGATTACAGTAAGCGAAGTCGACTTGTACATAATACCGACGATTTAAGACTTATTTTCAAGACCTCACATGAAACCCACCCTTGGAGAACTTGTGAGCCTAACCATCATCTACCCCACGCTTCCCCACGAAGGCTCTAGTCTAAATTCTATCATTTTGTCTGCTGCAGTCTGAAATATCAGTTAAGATAGAGAATTTTAAATCTTTGTATGGAAATCCTTCCTTGTTATAGTCGAGGTTCAGGTAAAAAAAATAATCGTAGGCAGTGTTAGGGAATAGAAAACACACACACTTGGTGCAGGAAAGACAAACACACACCACAGTCTCGCTCCAGTCAATACACCGCTAGAAGCGACACCTTACATCGATAAGTGCTCCAGTCAGATCATATAACAGCAAATCGAAAGTACGGTGCAGGTGAACTGCGACTACCTGCTGTTACGACATCTCGGTCTACAAACGGCCCACTGCCAAGTCGCCAGCTTCCTTTATTTTAGCAGGTGTGTCAGATGATTCACTTACCTGAAGATGAAACAGTTAAGACTGTTTACTTTTCTCTAATGATTAGACAGGTGAAACAACCTGCCCACCATGCCATGACATAAACAGAAATGTTGATTGTACCGCTCTTCTATGACGTCAGAGAGAGAGGCGGGGCTTATGCACGTGTGGCTTTCAGCACTCATGCACATCTCTTATGTATGTGTGTGAGAGAGAGCCTCCTTCCCCCTATATACACACATACAGTTTCACGCAGAGTTCATTGTGGTAGTTGGCTAATAACCAGTAATTCGTACTGGAAAGATCAAACGACCCGATGCAAGTTGGCGACAGATTTTGCTGGCTTAAGTCAAGCAGGTCGCTTTGTCCATTCCAGGGCGATACATATCGATATACTTATTCTAATGTATGTCTCTAAACTTCTATTCACACATTAAATTGATGTATATACATATACACACCTACATGAACGCATAAATGTTTGCAAACAACCAAAAGGACAAGTGCCCTCGCCTCTGCCCACGGGGTAGGACCATAATTTCCTGCCAGACGGCGAAAATTTGGCATGCCCACTAGGCTTTATCGTTATATTTCTTATTACCACAGTAATTAAGATAATTGAATCAAAAGAGTCCCACCTGTGAGATACAGCAGAAGGAAGGAGCAACTCCAGTTTCTCTTTCAGCCTCGGCGTGCTGACGGCGGCTGCACCATCCTGTTGGCTGGCGACTGATGGCTCCACACACCGCGAGAGCCTGGCCCTTGCTGCTATTTTTAGAAACCTAGTTTCTGGGAAATCCTCTTTTCCTTGTGCAGCATCTAAAGATTTCTGGGAAAGTCCCCGATTCCAGACTGGCACAAAAATAAATGGGAATGGTTCTCAGTGATGTCACTGTGTTTATGGATTCTTCAGCTAATGTCTCTCCCTGTCTCTCTCATGTCATCTCTCTCTCACACACACACACACAGAAGTACATGTATGGGGGTGGGGGTGGGGGGCAACCACCCAAACACATTTGTCCGCAGACACACTGTTTCGATCGAGTGTGGATATCGCAAATAACTAACAGCAGAGGTGTGTCTGTCCTCACCACAGGTAGCTGTAGCTTGGATGTGTGTGCGTGTAATCTAATAGCAACCCTCGAGAGGTTTTTTTTTTCATGCTTAAATAGTAAGACCTTCATGTGAACTGTGCACATCACACTAAAAAAATGAAATTGGTTTTAAAACTGAAACTGGGTAGTTCCAGAAGTGAATGTCTGACCTCTAAGGGTAACAGGAAGAGAATTTTATTGCGACGTTGCCTGGCACCTGACACTGGTGTAAGCAAAGCGGCAATAAAATGTTTGAAGAGAAAAGAATCTTGGCCTGGGTTATATATCAGGCTGGCACACGCCAAGTCAGGAGGCTTCAGTCAGCTTCTGCCTGTAGCGACAAGTAGATAGGTAATTCCCCAAGTGAGACTTATGTTTGGAAGTGACTGGTGGCCGAGAAATGTCAGGGACGCCCTGCTGAATCATGGAGTATATTCTGCACAACCGGTTTTCTGGATGATATAGGATAGTTCTTACTACCACACACAAACACACGCGCGCGCGCGCACACACACACCAGTTCCATTGTAGACCAGAGACCGGGTGCACGGGTGTATACTAATGATGCTTAGTAGTCACTTCAAATGTTTGTATAATAAACACAATAAATGCTGAGCTGACACACAAGGGACACTGTGCTGCCAGATCATTTTTAGCCAAGGGCTATGACTGTACACATCAGGTAAAACAAAACAATCGATCGTGCTAGACCGAATTTTTGAGAAAACTGGAAAATTCTGCACGGTTTTATTTTTCAAGGATGACGATTGTTAGCGAGAGGAGAGCTGTACAGGCTGACTCCTCCTCCCTCCTTCCTTGTGCGCCTTTCCCCGGCCCCGCGCCACCTGTGGGTACCATGATGTGGAGCCGAGCATACGTAGCCAGGTGAGACTCCTTGGAGTTGAAATTTGTCCTAATCGACCTTGTGTGGACTGCAGTGTCTGCAGCAACGTGCACTAAACTGCTTCTAATCTGTCATTTATAATTGTCCACTAATGTTTGTCTCTTTTATCAAAGTCAGGGAACTTGTATTACTAGCATCAATGGTGACAAGCCACCTAAGCTTAAGTTTAGACTAATAATAAGATAGACAAAAGGTTATAACTGGATAACATAACCCTTATATAAACAAAAATAAAAAACAGTAGCCACAGACATTTCCATGTATGGATTAATAAAGCTAAGCACACGTAGAAAAGACGTATCAAATCCTCTAAAACCCAGGTTAAAAGTAGAAATTAAAATTATACCATAAAACTAAATAAACTAGAATATAGCAGCACGGGGGATGTACACAATACAGTACACCACCACGACTGACTTGGCGGGACTCCGACAGGCACCGACAGCAAGTGAGAACAGCAGGAAAAAGGCGGCAACACCACAGTCCAGCACCAATACAGGCTGGGCAGGACTCGTAGACACCAACAGGAAAAGAAGGCACAAGCAAGAGTAGACAATACCTGCCGCGCCACAAAACAACCACCCTCCCTACTCCCACCTCCCCAGATACCTATCCCTCCCCCCACACACAGTGCGAAATCACCGCGAGGTGGAAGCACTTCCCTTTCCAAAATCAACAACAGCAATGGTACAGTTCAGGTTTCACCTCAATCTTTTATGTATGGACAACAGGTTATTTTTAGTAGTAAAACTGTCCTTATATAAGTCGATTTTGTTGCATTATTGTGTATTTTGCGATGTTTATTTCTAATCGCCGGAGTCGGAATCAACAATTACTTTGTAGCGCTGACGTGTGAGTAGTTTTCCGTTTATGTGACAAGCGGGCTTTAAGTAACATGATCAGTGTCGGCCACAAAACACAAAATGTACCTATGAGAACATACACTAGGTTGGTAATCTAAAACACGTCGTGTGGCTGTGACTAATGGTTTTTTTTTTTTAATTCGATCCACTGCTGTTCGGTAAAAATGTCTGGCAACAGATTTATAGATTGCAAAGAGAGAACGCTGTGTGCTGGTCGCACCACACACGGAAAACAAAGTGAACGTCGCCTTGTCAAAGTTTTCAGCCTTAGCAAAGTAAACGTTTGAACAATTTCAAATCATTCATGAAAGGACGTGTTTTAATTTCCATTCAAAATGACAAATGTACAAAATGTCATGTTGACACACCGGAAGTGGGTAACTGGTGTTTTACACTGAGGCAGCATCTATACGGTTATATTACGGCAAACTGACACACAGAATTCAAATACTGTGTATAAGGCACTTAAATTTATACTGATACAGACATAGTACAGATTAATGTTGTGTCAATGATGATAAAAACATCAACATATCTATTAAGACTAATGTGTCATGAAAACAGTAGTAGAAATCTGTTCATCATGGTAAACGACATTTTGATGCTAAAAAAGTTCTTGGTGTTCAAGAAAAATATAAACATCAAAATGTAAGAGGAGCTTCAGGTGGACACTATACTAATATCTATGCATCTGCAAGATGCACAACATCCTGTAAATGTCATCAAAGTCATTATTATGCACTTCTGCACAGGTGTGAAATGTTTTCATTAAAGCATGTCTCCCAATATGGTAGCAGATATATTTGTGAACTTGAAAACTACATAAAACATCAGCAAAACTGCTTAACTGATCAAAATTAATCATGCTATCAAAAAAAGATGGCAGTTGGTGGTATCAAACCAGAAATAAATACATAACCAGGATCAGGGCCAGGCTTAGGGCAGGCAGACGAGGCATCTGCCTAGGGCCCCGCCATTTTGATTAAAACTGTGGCATCGAGAGCCCCGCAAATACCCTATGCATCGGGCCCTGCAGGGTCTAAGCTCAGACCTGACCACAGTTAAATTTGGAAATACTTTACATCTTTGTGGTCAGTTCAAAATAAAAATATTGGGTTGTACAGAAGATTGTGCAGTAGATTTCTTTACATGCTGCACACATACCAATGAAATTAAAATAAAGAGCTTCTTCTAACTACTACCTCTTAAAATTTTGGCAAAGGAAAATAAAAACAAATCTGCAACAGTTTTTGACTTCAAAACATTGTGTGCATTGGATGTCACCAAACTCTAGTACCCTTTATTTCAAGGTCTGCAGGTAACAGGATGATCCACCTTTGATATTTCTATGTACACAGTTGTAACCATTAAAGTAAAGCAACAAAAACAATGAAGACTATACAAGCTTAGTGTAGAAGATGATGAGGCTAGTCCTCTGTCAATTTTGTTGATTGTAATTTTAGTTAATCCTAGTGCCATCTGAGAAATATAGACCAAAGTATTCAAATTTACAGAGAATGCGTTCCCACACAGCAGTTCCTTCCTTAGGATGTGTGATAGAAGTAGGTTTTCAAAATAACTGTAAGTTCAAATGTGGTCAGCAGAAAATATTTCCGACCACTCTGAAATTGCACTTCAGTACATCAGGATGAAGTTAATCTGTGACAAACCATACCACTTACAGAGAATGTGAAAAAAATATTGTAGTTATTTAACAAGAACCACCATTCACCTGTTGTTCATAGGACAATGTGGACTCTACATGCAATGCCATTCAGAAAATGTCAGGAGCAAATAAGTTCACAAATAAATGAAAAACTTGGACAATGCATTAACTGGCACAATAATTCTGAGGTAAAAAGTTGCTGCAACAATTCAGTGACAAATGATTCATGTACATTTAAAATAAGTACATCAGAAAAATCTGCTAAATAATTTGAATGTTCGTTAGCGACTGCAAAGGTGATGTTGGTTCACTAGACGCAAATGCACATATAGAATTCAAGGTGTTTTTGATGATGATTTTGAAAATGGGAGAGCAATGACGATCAAAGCTTCTGCATTATTTCTCACAAAATATTAATATGTTAAACATTAAAATTTTCATAGATTTATCCTTGTTATGTTCAGACTATTTCTAATTATGCACCTAGGCTTAAATGCAATACTTTTCAGTTATTTTTAGAATATAACTGGTGTTTCGTTCTATTTTTATGCTGCCTATTTGTCCCAGGTTTTTCACTGGATTCAATATCAAAATGCTCTTCAAAATCTGTAAACCACCAACACTGTCAGTAAGTATTCAAGAACCCTATAAAATATTGGTAATACTGTACTACAAAAAAGCATAGAAGGTGAAGGGATAAATACACATACACATTTGATATCACTGTAGCAGCAATTGAAATGCTTTTACATACCTATGTAGTTATTTGTTATACACACATACCTTTAAAAAGTAGTAGTGCATATGCAATACACATATGCAACCTGTAATATATGAATGCAGTGTCTTGACATTAGGGATATGACATTTTCCCAAACTAGAAATCCTTAAAAGTTTTAGCCCTATTTCTCCATCAAAACACACATAGGTCAAAGGACTCCCGTTAAAATGACACATATATACACACACATGGGGAAGTGGAGTAAAGAGTGTGTATGTGTTAAGACTTTTGTGACAGTAGCAAACAAAGAATTTAACAATATAACAGGAATATAGTAATGTCCATTTTAAAATATTAGCAAGCAGTTACTTGAAGTTTACACTTGAATGTTAATAAGCCAAATGTCTGCTGTTAAAAATATACAGAAGCCAGGCAAAGGCCAAATACCAGATATGGCTGAACATAAAACATGCTGAAATATGTGATAGATTTAAATCTGACAGGTAATAACACAGTGAAAAAACATTTTAATTACATGGTTGTAAAGCAGACAATAAAATTAAGTTCAACAAATTTTGGCAAACAAAATTAAGGATTCTCATTATGGGTAAGGGTATCTAAACTACCAACTCTTTAAAACATTTCTGGTCACTCATTTTAATACAAAAGGGGTCTATGCAAATGCATGGCCTGCAAACAACATACGATGCACTTGTGACATTCTCATTTATTTCAGTGTGCATTCTCTGTATACTGAGTTCTGTAAGCACATGTGTGTCATGTGTGTACAAACAGTAAAAACATGAATACGTCTGAGTCTCAAAACTCTTGTTAAATCCATTTCTTTGATAAGTAGTACAACACAAGCCTTACACATAGGATTTCACAAGATCCAAAGTGGGTTGACACACATTAGACTGTCCAACTTCAAACTTTGACTTTCAATTTTGTAAGTTAAGATTTAATATTTAAAATTAAAAATTTAAATTTAAAATAGTAGAAATCCCCATTCAGTTTTTCAGAGACAAATCTCATTCCAACACAGTGAGAAGCAGGAAAGCTTTATGTGATTCTTCCCCCATCAACCCCCACAATCAAAACAATATCTTGGTAATTTTCTTTCCAGCAGAGTACGTTTTCACCGTGGGATTTGTAGGATGTTCAGGTGTCATATACCCCTCTGGTGCATGCTTTTTAGGGCTTGCTTCAATGTTGACAAATTTCTACATTGAATAAATTAAAAACACAAATTAATCAAAAGTTAAAATAAGTGTTTAAAATACTGCATGGAACCAGAAACTTTTATTCTAAAGGTAGAGCTCAAAGTCAGCTAAATTAAAGTTGAGGCATGTAAAAATGAAGGAAAATCATAATAGCTACAATGTTGGTTAGTATAATCATGTCTCCACAAGCATGCACTATCAATTAGAAAATAACTGTTACAGGTCTTCTTGGACACAAAATATAACAGCATACAATTTTATTTTATCCAAAATATGGATATCACCAAAAACTTTCAGAAGAACGATGAGATAATAAACTTTTGAGATTTTGCACTGAGAGATTATAACTACTCCATCCGAGACGAAGGGTGAGTTTCAGACAGCAAATAAACAGCTGTCATCTTATAAGGCATCCATAGGCAGAAGACAACATACCTTTGGTTCTTTCATTTTATTATTTTTGCACCAAGTGCTGAATGCCTCCATTAGGAGCTGTAGACATTTGCCGTCTGCATCCCGATCATCACTGGGCTTCAAAAAGACTCGCACCAACTGCTCTTTAAACTGATTCTTAGGAATCAGATGTGACACCTGCAGGAAATTCAGTTCTGTTCTTATAAACACTGAGTCACCATCAAACTGTTGTTCTAGAACTTTTCTCTTTCGAAATCCCAATCAAAACATGTGTCATCTGTGTGAATGTGTACTCGACTAAAATGATAAAGAGAAAACAGCTGTTTAACCATTGCCTTATGAATTAGCATTCAGCAAACACTTTTTCTGAATTCTGTACTGAAAATTAGTTTTCATTTATCACACCAAAATTTTGAAAGATTAAAAAATGATTAATCAAAAATTTTACAAAATAGTTTTCTCCATATTTTGCATTATTTTCCTAAGAAATTGTACATGTAAACAGAAACAGCCTCCTGGACTGATAGCATGCCTATGAGATCTATACATTTTGTCAGTTCATTTAGCTGTGTGTGACCACAGGAAACAGAAATAGAATTTTCAAAATGGATAATCTCCAACCCACTTCATGAGATAAAACAGGGACTGCCTGATCTTGATTATCCTTAGAGTAGAATCGTATTTCATTTGCTGGGTTTTTGTCTTTCATGCCAAAATCTAAATACACCAGCTGCAATCAAAACAGACTGTAATTTATTACATCAAAAAGCACATAATGTTCTCCTCCAACAATTTTCTATTGTACCTTATTATTTTAATAAGCACATTACCACATGCAATATGAACAGATCATTAAGTGCTTAGTTTAGTTATGATCTACATCAGTTTAACACAGAAAGATGAAACAGTTACTTCTTATTATCAAGCAAGTTAAAAAAAATTATCCAGCAAACAACTGGTAGAAGCTAATCAAAGGTAGCTAATTCATTTCTTCACCATTTAATGGCAAAAAAACCAGCATCATCAATGAATCCTTCATTATGTCAATGTGAGGTACTCTGATTGGCATTAATCTGTCATATTACACCTTAATTACCTGCACAATAACTCTTTCCTCTGCAGCCATCATCCCTAGTCCCAGGTTAGCTATCTCCTCCTCTGTAAGGGCCTTCATAATTTGGTCTTTTATCACACTTTCCTGCCAAAAAAGTAATATCTTTATAAATGCTGAATTAACTACAAGTTAAAAATAATCCCCTTTTGCTAGAGTTCACAATTTTATTTCAAAAGGGACATCCCCGCTGAGGGCCAAAGGATGAATATGAATAATGAATAATGCTAACCTCATCACCATGAGTGCAGACATATGTATGCACACACATACCCATCCTCTAAACATGCAAATACAAATATGCCCAATTTGGAAATATTTATAAACTATTTGCACATGAACGTCCCACCCGCTCCACACTTTGTTTTGTGCCAAATGCTGTGTGTGTTGGAATGAATGTATTGGCTGACCTAAGCTTCAGAATTCTTTGGTAATTATAATAATTATAATTTAATTTGTGGTGGAAATTAGTACAGGATAACAATAATGTGTGCTTTGGGTAATAAATATTGTCTAAAAAAGTATGACAATGGGAGTAAAAACGGTAGTTGTACTTTTTTGAATAAGTACACAAAAGGTAAAGAGAAAAATACTTTTCATGTCTTTCCACTTAGGAAAGGGCTCCCAGTTAAAGGGCAAACAGGGCACTCAGTTACATCAACCTATACCTCTTTCTTTTGTAAAAAAAAAAAAACAACTAGAAGGTAACCTACATCATTAAACCTGGTGCCTTCAATAGGCACACTCTCAGCTGCACACTTGTACAGTCTGCGCCTCTGCAAGGCTTGAAGAATGTCTTTGGATTTCTGAAGATTTGGATCTGGGCTTAAAAGAATTTGATGAAAGATGCTGTCATTCAGGTTCATGTATGCGTCCATGTTTTCTTCTTTAATGCACTCTGACATCTTCAGCATCTTCCTATTTTTAAAAACATCATAAGTATTTAAAAGTATAATCTGATTCTTCGTTGTTTTTTGGTAATTTTTTTTTTTGCACTCCAGCACAATAACTTCTGACCCATCCATGAATTCATCTACCCAGCCATCCAACCCATCAAGGCAAATGTCCTTGACCTGACCTGCAACCTTGACTCACAAACCAGTAAAGAGAAACTTTTATCCAAATGTATACTTCCAGTGCAGACAGATAATCATGAGTAAATCAACAAGAAAATTATCAAATGTTCATGAAATAGCTTCAGATCAACATGGAGATCACCATTCATAAATATGTGAACTACAATCATAATCTGTTGTACATTGTTTTAGTCATGTTTTCTGTGCTTATTTATTTTTTCTTTCTGTCTGACAAACACTATGTGTGCTACTAGAACACAACATAATCTGCTAACTTGTTCTTTTTTTTTTTCATTACAATGAATCAAAACTCATTAACAAGGTAATCGCATACTTTATTTAGCTGTAACTCCACATATGCCTAACAATCTCTTTTACAGTTGTGTATTATCTAGCTGGGTTGATAATTCAGGCCCCAACTCTCCTTGAATAAAAGCACACAAAGTAACACTTCTAAATTTAGGATGACTTTACATTAAGCATAATCATATATACTAACCCTTTTCCTGGGATTAGGAGAAAGTCATTTGCCTCTTTCATGGCTTCCACCAACCTGTTAAAAAAAAAGTTCAGCCCCATTATAATAATAATAAATGCAAAATTTGTAAAGCACATACTCACACTCCTAAGAAGTATGCTCTTAGCGCCTAGGACAAAGAGACATGGACAGCATATGAGGGACAGGGAAACAAACAAATAACACATAAACTAAGAAAGAATAAACAACAGTAATAGTGATGAGCAAAAACAAATAAAGAAAATGCAAAGAAAAACCAAATAACAAGAAACTTAAAGTATCATGATAAAGACGAGCAGGGAAAGTTGTGAAAAAGGACTAGCATCATGGGAAAGGGTGCTAGGAGTAATGGAAGAGGTGCGTTTTTTGTCCACTTTTAAAGGATTCAATAGTGGGTAGGTGGCGGATATGGAGTTATCCAAAGATACATTATCCATAGGCTGCATGTTCACATCCGAAAAATCTTTCTTTCCTTCTTTCTTATATCTCTTGATAACACCTGATAATGTAATCTCAATCTTATTCCTCACAAAAGATCAAACTCTTGATTTCAGTAAAAGATCAAGGTTTCTATATTGGTAAAAGATATCAATAAAAGATTAGTCTTTGTACAATAAGAGCACAAGATCTCTGTTACTTTCTTACATTATCTCCACAGCATGAGTTACTTTGTGCTGATAAGCCTTCCTGTGAAGTGCATGTCGTGTCTGAAACATCTCATACATGTTGAAAACCTCCTGCACACAAAATCAAATATAAAGCAGCTTAGGATGCCTAAAAGCATCTTTTCAAACATAGCTCATGCGTGCAGATTTGACAGTTCCGATTATAAGATCTATTTCCCTCATCTAATAAAACTTACAAGGTTTTAAAAATGTTTATTATAAATATATTCATGTAAAATGCTATGCTACTAAATGTTTACACAGATAAAGACGTTTAAAACATCTTTTGAAAACAATAGTTCAAACCAATAAACCAACAAATCAAATATGTTTGATTTCTTCTTTACCTTTCCAGTTTATTTTCATACTATTATTCTGATGTGATAAGGAAAGATCAAACCAGAGTAAAATAGGAATTACCTCCCCTGCTTTCAAAAAAAAAAGGGGATAATTTTGAGCATGATTGTAACTGCTTTGTAAACTTACTTTATCGCGGACACAAATTTGAAACTGATTCTCCACAAAAATGACACGTGCAAAGTGAATAAAACGTGTGTAGTCAAAGCTGTTCCGCATTCCAAGATGATGGCAATCCCGCAAAAAATAGTCCCATTTGTCTACGTCAATTCCATTTCGCTTGTTGGCAACAATCTGTGGATAAAATCAATCAATCACACATGAAACTAAAGTACTTTTCAGCTGACTGACAATAAAAGACCTTAATGAACGCACAGAAAAATGATGCATGAATATTACTGTAACGGATGTCCGTGGTGTGTTGAAGACAAATGTTGAAGTGAAAAGTTACACTAAATGCAATAAAATATTAAACATTTTTGTAGGACCATTTACCTCATACAAAAAGGATTTCTCCTTGGGTCGACCAAAGTAGGACCACTCCTGATAACAAGAATAAAATATTTACTAAAATTTAGAAAAAAAAAATTAGTTTGTGTAGATATCTCTAACATATGCATCAATAAAATATCAATATTTGTAGATTTCAACATCCTGCAAAATGGTATGCTACAAAAAACCAATATTTGTTTTAGAATGATGCACATCATATCATGTCCACTTACTTTAAATTGAGACCATTTTAAACAAAAATTTACATCCTTTTATGCTCCAAAATAAGTCATTTTCAAATTGGTAGCACAAATGTTGATGGTTTCTATGCATTTAGGTATTCAGGAAGCAAGGACTATTAAATAACAGATTGTGCAACATGTCACAAATTTTCTATGATAATCCCCATCAATCCATGTCAATCTAATTTAAAATAACAGCAAAACTCAAACACCTTTATAAGATATGTACCTACTTAGGCTAAATGGCCAGTAGCTTTGATCATAATTTACTGAGGCATGATTTTCCTGGGCAAGTTTATCTACAAAGTTCCAAGTTCAATTTATTCTTTCAAATGATGATTTGAACACTGCTATAACTTCTTTACTATGAAAGGATTTAATAGAGCTGGCGATAGTAGGGGTGAGCAGGGGCAACCACCAAGGCCTCATGCCTGATAGGGGCCTTAAGCATACAAGTGCATCAGAGCTGTAATTTTTTTTATTGCCCTGCTGACCTATGTTGCTAAATATTATAAAGAAGATCTCACTGGCTCACCCTTTCTAGAAAACTGTATCACTGCACTGTGTTAAGTTGAACATATTACTCATTAAAGACAGATTGGCAAGGCACCTCATAAACAAGATTAAATATTTGAAACAAATAAAGCATGTGTATAATTTAATCAAGGTTTAAGCATACTTTAGAATTCTGAGATGGGCCTGCAACTTGTTCTTTGATGAAAATCCGATCTGCATCAGTCAGACCATACTGTTTAAATAGTTTGGCCAGATCATTTGCTGGATCATTGTACATGTAATCAAACATGGCCACAGAAGCCTCTTCATGCTGGAAACAATAAAAACAAGGTAAGAATGCAAGTACTAAAGAATAATTCAAGTTAAAAATCAAATGCACAGAATATGTAGGATTACACATTTAAGCGTCTGCAATTAAAATGCAAACAAAGGCATCAGTAAAAGTACACATGTATACAAACACATCCACATACCCACATTGACTTTACATCGCATGCATAAGCATCTGATTAAAATCTGTTCATACCTTCCATGACCCATCTTTTACGACCAGAGGAATAAATTTGTTATCAAAAACATGGGAGAAAGGCCCATGGCCCAGATCATGGCAAAGACCTGCTATCTGTACACACAGTATATCCTTTTTGCTGATATTTAGCCATGGCTGTCTGCGCTGTAATGCTGTCACCAGCTGGCCTGCCAGGTGGCAAACTCTGCACAAAACATATATTTATCCACAAATACTAAAACTTCAGACCCACATCCTGCTTAGGAATGTGCAAATGTGGCATCACTATGATTTATATCTCAGCTCATCTGTTTTAATTTGCAGTTTACTGCTGACTGCAAATAAGAGTTATATTAAATATCATTGTTTAAAATCTTTACTTCAGAAAGGATGGTGAATCTCAAAACTAGATACACCTGCACATACATCAATTAGACAATCACCTCTCAGCAAACACTGTCAACTCTTTTTTTAAAAAAAAAAGACTGAATATGATGCTTAAGCATCTAGTAAAAGCAAATAAAAAAAAACACTTAGCAAATCAATTCTCACATTTGTTTTATACTTCTACTAAAACACAAGATGCCATCTAAAATGATTTATAGGCAAGGATGCACACATAGAAACTTTTTGCATGTACAGATGGTAACTTTTTTTTCCTGTTTTCTTTTTCATCAAAACTGTTCTCCATATTTAGTAGCACCCTAGTACTGACCCCAGGCTGTGCTCAAAGCGGTTGTTTGATGCCCCAGGGAAAACAAAGTAGCATGCTCCTAACTGCTTCAAGTACCGAAGTCTCTGAAACTGTGGGGTGTCGATGATGGCAACACATAGAGGGTGAAGCTCCATGTGACCATGCACAGGATCATTGAAAACCTGCAACAAAGTAAACGTTAGTTACTAAAAAATATTGATACATGCTGCAACTGTCAAGAAAAACAGCTTTAAAAGCATAAATTCTTTTATACATGAAGAGATAAGTGCTGTGTAGAGTGAAATGGGTTGTCATACAACTGTGTGTAAGATTACATTCAAGTTTTCCTACGAGACAGTCAAATTAAAAATGTAACTCTAACACAAGTCAGATAGTTTTTACAGACTAACTCAGCACCTACAATTATACTCAGTTCTTCATCCTAACCTTAATGGTGTCATTATGGAATGTTTGAACTGCATATAAGTAATATTAAGTTATAATAAGTAAACTTGCATACTAAGAGCTAGAAGGGTGTTAATGTTTTTTTTATGCCCTCAGCATTAAGCTTGCTTGTTATATTCTTTAACTCAATCAACATGGATGAATCGATGCAACTGAGCTGTAGCTATAAAGTCATTTGTCTCTGCAGGTGAAAACTGTATAGGAAAAGTTAGAATATAGTGCAAACACACAGTAAATTACAATTCTCTGGCCACCAGGAAGATGCATTGCTTTTATTTCCATTATGTGTACATACATGCAAACTTCCATTCTTATAACTTATCACTTAATGAAATCTGTAGTTTAACCTTGCTGCCAGAAAGCTCATAGCCAAATGCCTCTAGGCACCCATTCCTTTCAATGAACTTCTTGATCTTCAGGTGTAATCCCCGTTCTCTGCAACAGAGAACAGTTGCAAACAGGATGCTGTTAAGGCATTGCTAATTCATCCTTAGCATAATATATGCAAACATACCCAAATCTATAAAATTTGACTCCCGATCAATAAGATTATCAGTGCAATAAATGAGGTGTGGAAAAAATTGCCTGACAATGCTTTAAATATGGGTATAATAAGCTTGTTAACGTAGTTTGCATTTTACACTAAGATTTAACAGGAATGTAAACAATTCTTTAGCATGTGAATGAGCTTCCCCTTCTACATGTATATGATTTAAAAAGCCTTTATTTAGTTTTGAGCTATTTCACAGATATTTCTAAATACATGACTAATTTCAAGAAAAGTTGATGGTAACATCACTATGTATTGAATACTACCAAATATTTATGTGCTCACCTGATTCCTATCTTTTCCAGAAATTCTGGCGTGATTTGATCCAGCATGCTTCCATCAATTTTCTCCTCTAAAACAGTAATTAATCTATATCAGAAGGCAAGTAAGTGAAAGAGTGTGTGTGTGTGTGAGAGAGAGAGAGTATATGTTGGGGCAATGGGGACGACAACTATATCCCTATAATTACTGTACTATATCCTTAAATGACCCATTTAAACACACAACTGTACTCAATACAAATGTTTAATGACCTCATAATAGCACTTACTTTATACTAATTGAATTGGGCATGATTTATTTTATGCTAATTTATCACTCACAATATCTCATAAAACAGACATTGTACCTGAATTAAAAACATTGCACTGTCACTAAAATAGTTATTATCAATATGTCTTTCATTATTATAATGCGTCTGTTACATGAAATGTTTCTTTCTTATTTAACAATGTGCAGCATAGCTGTTATGGAGGATAGTAGATGATGGCAACGCTTGTCATTACAGTGAGAATTACAATCATAATGGTAATAACGATATTACTTGTGAATACTTCTGCAGCCTCATCCAGACCATTCTGCTCCAGTTTTTCTGCCAGATCCTCAACTGTCCAGCATTTCCATGGCTCATGGTTAATCTGGCTGCTTAATCTCGATGCACCATCTATCTCATTGAACTGTTTTTACTGTCATTACCAGGTGACAAAGAGTGCCCATCATCAAAGCGAGCACGCTTTGCAGATAGGGTTGGTTCATTGCTTTTGATATCTGATGTCATGGTTTCTTTTTCAAAGATGAAAGCTGTTGAAATAAAAGAAAACATTCTAAGGTTTACTCAAGAAACATCTAGGCCCAAGATTCACTCTAGGTGCACAGACCATTTGCAGTTTTCCCCAAAAGCCTAGTGAAATGCTTTTAGTTTATCACATTAACCAATAAGAGCAATGATTTTATATACAGGCAAACAAGACTAATATAACAGCCCCTTTGATCATTGACTGCTCAACTAGAGAAGAAGCTCTGTATCGATCAATCATCTGATTATTTGCAATGGCAAAATATATCTTAGAAGAATGAAGCAGCAGTACAATGAATGCTGGCATTAAAACTATTTCAGAGATATAAAAGCCTTATTCTTAAATGAGTCAAGCATCTATAAATAAAGTCTCAATTTAATTATTTCTTGTTCCTGCATCGACATTTAAAACTAAAGCTTTATCAGCAGGCAACGAAAGACTTTTCCCTCCTCCCAACTTTTTGTCTCCTGATGTTCTTCAATATATCACTAGACCCTAACAGGTACTGAATGGCAGATGATATGGTAGATGCAGCAGGCTGTGAGCTATAATATAGGCATTTCAGGTGATACTAGAACTTAACATTTATTTCCTTGCTTGCAAGAAAAAATTAGCTTTCTCTCTCTCTCTGATGCCAAAACACACACACACACACACAAAGCTATTTAAAGGATAGCAAGTTTCCAAACCTTACTCTCTGCCTTTAGAACATTTGCACTGAAACAAATAAAATGACTGCAGATAACAGCTGTGCTAGCCTTTATCACTAAAATTAAAAAAAAACAAAAACTGTTGCATAGGTAATGGACAGTGCATCTTATCAATACTGAATGAGCAGTAAGGCAATCACTAACATTTACCGCTGACACTATACAAAGTGCTACCTGGAAGAAATGTCTTTAGAAAATAGCATTGATGGGGACAAAAAGTGACATACCATTCTCTTAATGCACTTGGTTCATGTTTGTGTGGTACTATCAGTTTGCTAACACTTGCGTTTCTTGTATGAACGACTCCCAGTTCATCTGTAATCTTTTGAGTAAAGTGTATTGAGCTTGCCTCCACATAAGGAAATATGCTTGACAAATTTTGTATTATTAATAAAGTTGGCTGTAAACTGGCTTCTACGTAAGCAGTAAACAGGAAGAAAGAAAATGAAAGGTCAATATGAGGCTTCCTTATTTTTTTGGCATGAAGGAATCAAGTTACATTTCAACAAGCTTCTTCCAAGATGCATAAGCAAAACCCAGAGATAAGCACGTTAAAAGTCCAAGTGCTTTTCTTTATTATTAAAAAAAAAAAAAAAATTTACTGTGCATTTTTTGCAACAATCACTGTTATTTGTTCTGCTAACTTGGAGCAGCTTTGAAAATTTACTGAATAAAGCTTAGTGCAAGTTTCTCAAAATCTGGGTGAATATTCCCATTCTGTTATCGGGATACAGTCCTGCAGACTTCACCAAGCACATATGTTAACAATTCAGACTTCAGGATGAAAATGGATATGCTTACAACTCAATGCTATAACTAATGAGACAGCTGGAGACCATGTTTTAATTGGGCATATCTGTGGACAAATGTGACATAGGTTCGTTTGATCTCTTTTGTACTTGGTGATGAATGTAGGCATGTATCTTGAGAACAGACTTGACAATGTCACTTTAAACTTTCCTGTGTTGCCAAAATGAAACACCAAGCACATATCACTGCAAAAAATTCTGCTATTGACAGAAAGATGATGAGTAAGAACATTTTGATGTTACCATTATGTTTCTTCACTGTCCATGTTTACAGCCCTGTTGTTACTTGTTGACTTGAACCTTTAACTGATGTTCCTTCATGAAAAAGTTTCCATAACCTAAATAATGTTCAAAATAAAAGATACACATTAAATAGAATTTACGAGTTGGAGTGGTGGTTGTTGTTATAACTGTGGGTTTTTTTTCATAATGATACTAACAGTTGAGAGCCTGCAAATCCAGGATGATCAAAATTCGTTGCCAAAACTATCATTAGAAAAGTACTTTGGCATTTCATTTACAGAAATGTTAATAAGAAGGTGAAAAAACAAGCATATGTACTAACATTAAAACAAAATATACAATTTAATAATAATCATTCATGGTGTGTGGAGTAAAACTAGCTATAATTGGTCCAAACAGATTAATATATACTTGAAACAAATTTAATAGTTTTGGAAGTTGCAGTGGATTCATAATTTATTATAAATAATTTAAAAACTGCAGGCAACTATATAGTGATGATTCCTTTTAACTGGTTAATAACAAAGCTAATGTTTTCCTCTATAATTTCTAATGGGGATATTTTAACTCATTTGTAAGCAAATGTTTTTCATCTGATTAAGTTTAGTCAGTGCTTGCCATCCATAGAATTCAAGGGGATTTCAGAACTTAACTTAAAAAGTGTTGAGATTTTAGACCATTTTTTAAAAATTGTTTGGGTTTTTTTTTTTAGAATATCCCCCACCACCAGCTTTGAAGATATTGTTTTATCGACCAGTTGCAACAAAAGTACACACCTGTGTACCTGTTTATCACGTCTTCATTACTGATGTCAAGAATCTGAATTGTTAGTGTCATGTTTTCATTCTTGTAAATTTTTTTTTCACTTAATGAAGTCTGATAATATCAGCTTTAATATCTGGTTCATTTCAAAATATCTTATATGATGAAACCTTCAACCTAAACTCTTCTACGCTATCTGACCTTGGCACATTTTCCCTAGCCAATGCAAGAGCTTCAAGGCATTGCCATAACAGTGAGAGTAATTATGTTAATGACATGGGAAATGAGGTTCTTTGTTCCAAACGGCGGGTGAGTACTGCAGTGCTCAAAGACGTGTGTCAGAAGATAAAGAGCTATCTGCCTAAACTTTAAGAACTGCTATCTTCTAATAAACTACACTAGGGTTTCCTATCGTTAAAATCATTTATAACTATGCAAGAGAACTCCAAATCATATATTAAAACCGACACCAATCCTTCTGCTCAAATTGTTTAAAAAAATCACTACACATTTTAAATGCACCACAATGTTTTATCAACCTTTCAGTAGCTTCCACCCTCGCCTTTCCATTAATTTTACCTGACTCAGATTTGCCTTCACAAGCATATCATTGAGCTACTTTCCAATATCTGATATTACCACATTTGCTAGCCATGACACACGGAAGATAATTTCGAGCTTTTGACTAATATCCTCTACCTGTTAATAGTTGTACTACTGAGGTACTCTGAAAGTCTGCTGGCAATATTTTATATTAATACACATAAAGGTTTTGCCAAACGATATACTGGTTATCACTACAGTTAGTCGTTTAAGATAACACTCAGTTCAAACTCTACTGATGTCCCTGAACAAGACATGCACGTACACGCCTTGTCTACAATCATATACTCCCGGTGAACGAACTCCACTTGAAGGTTTGTGAAGTGTGTCGTATACGCCGACTCCCCACAACGCTAACTGCCACGATTTGTGTCGTGTATCACACACAAAAGGCAGCTAATGCACATTACCTCTACACAGCCACTTATAAAATTCCAATCAGTGTTGATCACATATATTTTAATGTTTTCAATGTAAATGTCTCTAATCAATTTTTGCTATTAAATATATAATTTGTTGCTTCTAACATTTTTGCATGCTTTACACATGAAACTGTGTTTTATATTTTACAGGACAGAACTGTTTTGTACCTGCGGACGATATAACTGACACGATTTCGAAAAGTGTATCAGGGATGTACCCTGGTTAGACCCATGCGCATGCGTAAATCGGCACAAACTGAACAAAAAGCAACTAAATATTTGTTTCGTTGTTTCTTTATTGTTATTGAATGAGTAATAAATACTGTGTAAAATGCACCAACACATACTTCACCGACGATTTGAATTAGCAATCACCTTTAGTTTAAGAAAAATAACTGAGGTAGCTTTAACCCTAGACCACGTGACGGTATTCCTTAATATGGAAATCACGTGATTATTGCTAGTGTATAACAGTGGTAAGAGTTATTGCTTCATAATTGTCGCCCACGTGCCTGGTTTTCCCCTATTTTGAGCACCCTTCTCAGGTGTGTTAGAGTGACGATATCTATGAGAGACTTTGCGATCCTGATGCGGATTAATTAATTTTGCAGTGCAGCTGCATCTCTAAAAAAAGTACTTAATTGAGTCTTTAATGAGCCTTTCATGCAGATATATCTGCTTTGTTGTATTTCTAACCATGACTGCTATAAATCACTCGGATTGATTCGTTTATGGGAAACAACTCATCTTTCCTTAAAACAAAAGCATCAGCTGTGTTGCCTCCCTTGACAAACTGCGCATCTCCAGTCCTGTGCAAGCATCCGACTGTCGTAACACACAACACTACACAACACTACACTGTGACACACAACGCATTTATTGTCAAAATTTTCAGACACGGCTGTTATGTTTGGCACAACACAAGGTATATCACAAGATTTTGGTCACTAATGTAGCTTTTAGCAATAAACATAAAAATACTCTTAAATCTTATTGATTCTTTCCTAGTTCAGTCAAGTTGTAGTAAAACAAATCATGCACATTTACTTCCATGGCTGAGCAAGAAACTCTGAACTATGGAGTCAATGCAACTGACTGAGAGATCGATTTCAATCACTGCATACTCATTTATTTCTGGATAGAAGATACCTATGCTCTAACATCAAAAAATTTGATAAATCAGCGAAAAATCCTAGAAAATATATAATAAAATATTAAAAATTCCAATCGCAAAAACGTTTTGATATCTCGTTAAATTTTGCATTGGAATATGTATTTGGCAAAAAATATCAGACGACTTTAGTAGTTAATCGCTAAAAATGCCACAATTTACATTTCAGGCAAGTTTACAAAATAGGTCTACGTGTAGATACAGAAAATCTGCGGATGGAATAAAGAACTGTAATGACGACCAAAATGTGAACGATTTTCAGTAATCTTCTTGCACCTTCTTGATTAAGTTTGGAAACAGGAGATTAAAGCACCGTGCTGATTGTTGACCTAAGCCGCGATTGGAAGAAACGTTAAAATGCGTGAAAGACATTTTTTTGATAAAGAAAGTTAATATAACTTTCTTCATGAACATTTGTGTTCAGTTAGGCTATAGATTTTGTCAATGTGAAGAACTTCATCAAGTTAAAATTCACACACACGCACAAAGAGAGAAAGAAAGAGATCTGTAAACGTCTCTTAAAAGCATTTTCACTTTTTTAAAAAACACATTGTCTCACATTTACCCTTAACAACACTAAGATAATAAAAATAGACAAAATACCAATACAAAAAATATTAATTATGGTGATGATTGGATCTTTTCAGGGAATAACAAAATGGCATTTTTCTAACAGCCTGAGACAAAACAAGCAAAGAAAAACTTTGGCGGTCTGTCCGCTTTTTTTCCGAGGGTTATCAGACCCATAATATTCTTAAGAGACTTCTTGCAGGACACAAGACAAGAACCGCCACCGTTGGAGTACTTTAGGAATTGCTTTAAGTGGATCTACATTAAAATTGGGTAAGAAAATATATGTTTATCAAAGTCTGATGGGACAATGCATTGACAAAATACTGAGATCTCACTTTTTCATCACAGAATAGACGTCGAACTGAACAATAAAACATGTTATTTTTCAAATATGCTTGTGGATCTCCATTTGCATAAAATAAAAGGTTTGAATAAAGTAAACAATGTCATTCTGGATTTTGAGATGTGTAACGCGAAAGGTGGGAAACCTTGACGATCTCTAACAGTTTTATACTCAACCTTTTGCCGGGGATGGGATACGAAAGGACTGTAGAAATCTGGAAAAGGAAGAGATAACTGGTAAGTACTGTAAAAGCTTCCAATGCCCTACTTTGAGTAGTACTGCAGTCGGATATGAACATCCCGACATGGCAAATATGGGGTGGCAAACAAGAACACTGATATGCTAAACAAGAACACTGCCATCAGAAAAATGAACACAAAGACATTCTGAGATGGAAACAACCTTTCTGCCCTAGCAAGTATGAACACGTTTTATAACGACAGGCATGTTTACATGAAAAACGTGAACATTCTGACATGCCAACCATCAACATCCTGCGATGCTTAAAGTTCTGTATTGGCAATGGTAAATGCAATTATTTCGTGATCTATGGCAGGCAAATTGAGTTCTTAGTAGCGGCCTTGCCATTCCATAACCTGTACCCGGGGTAGTGGTGGCGGGGTGACAGGTTAAGAGACGACTGGTACTTGTAAGTTCCTTGTTGAGCTTCATGTTTGGATATATTTCCACCTAAAGAGCCCTGATGTCCGGTCCTGAGGTTGATTTACCCCAGGCACAGTTCTCGATGGTTAGCGAGGGCAGAATGAGACTGATCTCGACAAGCCCACATTTGTTCATTCCAAGAATACTGGTGCTGACTTCGTTCCCGCATTGATGAACGAGAGTCACTCTCCAGTCGAATGCTTTCTCGGATTGACATCCGAGTGAAGCCAGCACGTTTGAATTAATCTACTTCCGGTAGAAGATCTTTTGCCAACTTCATGGTCCGGGACGAATCACCCAGGAGAGAAGGCACTTGAGAGCTACCATGCTCTCCTTCCGAAAATTTGGACTCAGGATGGAGTAGATCAGGGGGTTAGCGGCGCTGGACAGAAAGTGCGACTTGAGGCAGAACTGGAAGGCCAGCTGCTCGGAGTAGCTGGTCATGGCGTCGGTCTGGAACCCTACTCCAGTCAGCGCCACCACCTGCACGGTTAAGAAAGGGACATAACTCAGCAGTGCCATGGCCGTGACGAGGCCCAGCATGCGGGTGGTGCGACCCAGGCTGCTGAGCGACACTTGTCTCTTCCGCCGGTACAACGACTTCCGGCGGCCACCCTGGTGCGTCTGGCGCGTGGGTCTGTAGATGGTGCTGATGGAGGTTTGGGAGGAGCTGAGCGAGCTGTCTGACCCCCGCCCACGGCTGATCGGCGACTGGGCGGCGTTACCGCCGCTGCAGTTGTTCAACTCTGACGATTGTCTCCTGGAAATCTGGGCTGGGCCACCCGAAGTCCTAAAGCTTGAACCCCTTCTCCTCCTCCCATGAGCCCCATGTCGAGCGTTGGGCACGTGCTCGCCGATCTGCGTGCGACTGCGCTTCCACACGACGCACAGGATGCGGGAGTAGAAGACGATCATGATGGAGAAGCAGAGGAAGAAAACAGCCAAAAGGACGGAGTGGAAGATCAGAGGGTACACCGTTCCCGCCGCGCCGTCCGAGACGTCGCAGGCCTGCCCCAGCACCCCGAGTACCCGGGTGGGCACTGTGCGGGTGCCGCTGAGCACCAACTGCGGCCACACCACGCTGAGCGCCACCGTGATGGTGACGATGACCAGCGAGCGAGCCTGTCCTGCGGAGTAGCAGTGCAGAGGGTTGACGATCTTGAAGTAGCGGGAGAAGGCCACACAGGTCAACGTCAGGCCGGCCGCCATGGTCGTGTAATATTCGATGAACCTTGAGAACAGACATATGTTTAGTTTACTTCCAATCTTTGCCTTCTTTGTATCGTGCATGCGTGCTTATCATCAGCAATGTTATCATCGATGTGTTATGACTTCAGACACCCAACCTCTTACCAGTTTAATGTTTAAAAGAACATGGCGTGTCGCATGTCTCATACCAACCTGAAAATCTTGCAGGCCACGGGGATCGCGTTGGTGTATGGGAAATACAGGTCAAAGATGTCAAAGGGCACGCTGAGTGCGCAGCCCAGGAGGTCCAAGATGGCAAGAGTCATAATAAAAAAGCTCCCAGCAGTCTTGCGGAAACGCGTCCTGTACACATGCAACACACACACATTGCCGGCCAGCCCGAAAGCGGCCAGGAAAACGAGGAAGACGATGATCGGCAGGTTGAACACCCGCCGCTCTGACGACAACTTTTCTAAGATGGCGGTGACGTTGTCGTCTGGTCCAGTGTCGGCCATCTGCTCGTCACGGGCGTCCGCGGCCGACACCGACAGGGAGTCGAAACCAGGCATGGTGAACGGCCCGCGAGAAGAGGCGGCGGCCATGTTACTGTCGCCCAGACGTCGTTGTGACGATCCCGGCGATGAGAACCGTCCATACGTCTCCTTGTTACGTCCGCAACACGTTACCAAGACACAGACGCACAGTGTGACGCACTCTGATGATTTGTCATGTTAGTGATAATGCAGGCCTGTTCGGTTCTGATAACCTCAGCACACATGTTGAAAATGTTCATCCTCCTGGAAAACTAATTTAAAATTAAGATTTATCTCTATGTTATTCAGTTTGGTATTATATCGATGTGGAAATCACTGGCAGAGGGCGTGATTTTCCGATACACTGTAGGAATATAAACAACAACAAATAGCTTAATCATTAAATGTACTTTGAGATAATTTTTGAGGAAGCTGTGTGAGGTGTGAGTATTGGGCCACACCGGACTTAGTTTTGAAATCGTCAACCTGACGTCTTCGATACAAACATCGACGTTAGAAGTGAGTCACACATCAAAACACATCGGACTGTTTCATGTTGCTTTTTGTTAGTCGCCAGCCTGCGACTACCAGCCGCCCAGCACGATTATTGCGCCACATAAAATCCAGACGAACATAAAATAATATTGTTGACGGGCTCCCAACACCCACAGCTTCTCTTCCTGGTCCTCTTGTCTCACGAAGCAGTCGGCGATGTCGAAGTCCAGTCACTTCTCTTCGATCACACAAAATCCCGGAAACACCGCTTGAGAAAATGAAAATTGGACCCAATCATGCAAATTTCATCATCAGAACTTTCTTTTGCGTTTAGAAAGATTTATGGTGTACATATTTGTCAAAATTAAATTTTAAAAAAGCATTTGTTCAAACAGTAAGTTTTAGGAGCCTCTTCCGTTATACTTTGAAACATGACCAGTCCAAAACAAAAATTAATTTAGTTCTTGAAGGCTGTTATCCATGTCGTTACTCACAAAGAAAGAAAGAAAGAGGCAAGGATGAGTCCTACTGTACCTCATGTGTCTACGCCGGCAACGAAGGGTAGGAATTAATCCATCGGACCGAGTCGAGCCGACAAAAGAAGTAGGACGCGAGGACTTGACATGCTTCTTTCCGTTGAACCAAACAGTTCAGCACTATGACGACCAACTCCTACTCGGCAGGGTCAAACCTCCATTCTGTGTGAGTGGTTATCTCCTCTCACGTGAGGCGCCACAGGTCGCACAGTGCAGTGACGACTCACTCCACACAAGATCCAAAAACCGTGTCGAATCCACGGGGATTACCCAACATGCACTGCTTCAGTCTCACATTCCAAAGCACGGAGGCACACCCGGTGGCTACACTCGTGACTTTTGAACCCCATTCTCAGCAATAAGAGGACTCAGGTTACTGGCATGACAACGACAGTCATAGCACGAACACTAGCGCCGTCAAGCCACTCACTAGAAGAACGCTCTTCACTCCAAGCAAAGTCAGAAGCTCGTGAGGTCACAGCCGTTAGGAAGTACACATCCCAGACATTGCGTACATGCATGCCTGGGCATGGGGAGTTAGTGGGGGGCGAGTGTGGGATGGGGAGGGGACCAGACCACTCGACCACCCCATATTACTTTTTACTTAAAACCTGTTTCCGGGACACGGAATATTCAAGCAGGGAGAAGGCAGGCCTCCCACAGACAGACCTGACGACTTTATGGTGGAGTTTATTCGCTAGTCTATAAAAGTTGCCGAATTTATGCCGCAGAAAAGGGAGCCTGGACCTCAAGATAATCAAATTCTGCAGGTAGGGACCTCAACCTCCGGACGACGTCAAAGGCACGGTCCACGGTTTGCCTTCATTATAGAAATTTTTTCATATTTTTTTCTGTTTTGTGGTCGGGGTTTTGCTTTTTTTGTGTGTCTTACTGTTAAGATATGCTTGAAGCATATTGTCAGTTCGTACAAACAAATCTTTTCGACAAACGATTCTGATTTACATTCAGCCACACTCCGCAAATAGCCAAGAATATAATTTTATTGAATATTAAATTGTGTTTTAAATATCCGTTTCAGTTGAAGTGAGTCCTGCTGCAATTCAGCCACTTAAAACGAAAAAAAACTATTTTTAAATCTGTGTGGGAGTGGAAACATTTACAAGAATTTAAGCAAGAGAAAACTCCCATCTCCCACAAAAATAGACGACAGGTATGTGGCAATAATTTTAATAATTTCTTGTGCTAAATATAGTGAAAGCACATTCCTTTGCGAAAAGTACAAGCATCATTTGGATATTTTATTTTTCGTTATTTCAGTCTGGGTCCTAGCACCTCGTTCTTTCTATCTTCGCTGCTGTTTGACTGTCACTCTATTTCTTTCTATTCTTATAAGTTTTACTGACAGTGAGGCAGCCAGTGATCTCAAGATTTAGGCATGTTGGTCTCAAAACAAATTATTACAATCACAGCTCAGAAAATCAGAAATTCTGTCAATCTGAAAATCAGCGATCGACTTGTCTGACGATTGTCAGGATTAAGAGAATATTCATAGGAGTGGAGTGCCGCTAGAATATGTTCAAGTATTGGTGTCTGTTTTCAATTGATCTCAAAACTTCTCAAGCTGGGCAACCGAATAATGTTCTCATTATTTCACCATTATGTAGAGGGGAGTAGACCCACTCGTCTTTAATGAGGAGGTCTCAGAACATTACAGGTGTCAAAAGTTTCCTAAGATCTCCCTTTGAACAGGTCGACATTGTTGTGATAGAATTTATGTCACTTTCTTTTGCTGATTATCATGTTAACTGTATCCCCCACCCTTCCTTTACCAATGTTTACTTATTAAATGAACCATAGTGATAGAAGAAAAAAAAACAAAACAACAACAACAACAAACAAATGAATGTAAGGAATGGGATTGTATGCGAGATGAGTTATGAGAATGACCGTCTGAAAATACTGTGTGTGTGTATCTCTCTCTCTCAAACACACACACCAAAGAGAGAATGAGAGAATTTTAAAATCGCTTTTAATCTTTTAATCTTTTAATCCGAACAGATGACAAGTTAGTTTAGCTACTCTCACACGCTTTCGCCAAGAAGTAAATTATCTCCATTTTATAACATGACAAGGCTCGTTGTCTGTCACGTTAGTTTTCCGTCGACATCATCTAAAGCGACCGCTTCCCCATTGAGCGATCCTGGGGATCCTGGGATCTTGGGGATCACGGCGAAAATGTTGAGCTTGGATGCTGCCACGTCCGGCTGTTGATTCTCTTTGCTGGGAGATGAGCTGCAGCAACAGCAGCAGACACGACGCAGCACCGCATGCAGCTTCATCTTGAACTTACTATTCACAAAGTAGTAGACGATGGGGTTGACGAAGTTGCTGAGGAAATAAGACCTTATGCAGAACATGTAGACGACATCGCCGGTGGACGAAGTGTCCCGCACGAAGCGGATCCCCGCGGTTCTCAAAATGACGACCGTAAGGTAAGGGACGTAACCCAGGACCGTGGCTAACGTCACCGTTGCCAACATCAGAGTTGTTTTGCTCAAACACAGTCGCCTCCCCCCGTGACGGCGAATGCCGGAAGTCGAATCACGCGCAAGTGCTTGTGGGCGGTCATTATTCCTGGCGGTTGGTTGCGCTGTCGTTGATTTATCGCCAGATGTATTATTGTTCAAAATCGATGCCTGTCTCTGATTTTCCTGCATTGGATTGTATCGATGAAATGTGCGAGCACGGTCAGAAAAGGGGGAGCACTCCAGGATATTCGCGTGAATCAGTTCCGAGTCCAACGGCGCATGCTCGACCTCAGCACGTGCTGACCATAACGAAGAGTTTTGTTCGAGTTCTAGAATTTCACTTTGATGGTGCAGCCCGCGTGATGGTTTGTTCGTATCGACACATGATTTCTCTCCCCTAGCACTTCCGCATGTTTGGCAATCCCTTTGGGAATCAGCTAGATTGTACGCTGTTTCTTCTCTCCCCTGATCGTTCACAACATCGCACCGAGCGAAGTGCATCGAATTTATCCTCAGTCCAAAACTGCTTCTGCTTTCTACTTCTTGTCGGCTCCCTTGCTCACTTGTCACGTGTTCTCTGACCAGTGCTTCGCAGTTTTCTCTGGAGTCGTCACCAACTGCTAGACCTCGAAAACATCTTTGATGCATCGCGTAACTGGGTTCCGCATCCTGATCCGGGTTCAAAGGTAATTCTTCGCTCGTTGCACTATCGTAGCTAACGTCTTTCTGAGGCACAACGGCCAGTAACCTGGGATTCAAAGTATCAGAGTTGTCCCCAGAGTTGCTTGTGAGCTTCTCGGATGTAGAGCCGCTATTCCTGTGTGTGGGGCTTGCAAGATCCATCATTTCCTTCGACTTCTGGTTTTGATTATCGGGGTCTGGTGTGCTAGAAACGGGATCTTCCCTACATCCTCCATAACAGGTTTGTGAGCCACGTCTGATGTCTATCCTTCAGCTTCGAATCTGTCCGTAAAAGTCCTTTTGCGAACATCCACATGTTCATTGACCTGGCATCCTTCCCCATGCCGATGATCAAAGGTAACCTGTTTTGACGATTTACTTTTCCTGTTAGAGAGTCTGTCCGAAGAGAACAAACCCTTTCGCCAAAGAACGTAGAAGATTCTACCGTAAAGGAGGCGTAGGCCGTGAAACACACTGCGAAAATGAAGCTGATGACAGTGTGGTAGAACAGAGAGTACTTGGCCGGCACCGTCGGGAGAATCCCGCAGTCTGTCCCCAGAACGCCATCTTTGTGCGTTGCTATGGTGATGTGGCCGTTCAGCACGGCCTGCGGCCAGGCCAAGACCATGCTTAAGGCTATCACTATGGCAACAACGACCTTGGCTTGAGTCGATGTGTAGGACACAAGTGGCGAGCAGAACTGTAACATCAGTACAACATCAAGACTCAGCTGCTCATATGGTAGCTGCGCGCAAGCACGCACGCAAACACACAAACACACAAACACAAACGCACAGACTCCTTTATTATACTCGCCATCAACAAAAGACTGTCTCAATCATCCTCAACGCATTTCAATGTCAAGGCAAACAAAATGTACCCGATGGTAGCGATCACGTGATACATGAAGACAGTGACCACAAGACTTAATCGAAGGTAGCGGTCATAATTATGATTTACCCGGAGGTGGCAGTCACATGACTTACCCGAAGATAGCGATCACAGGCCACACACAGCAGCAGCATGCCACGTGCCTCGCTCATCAGAGTCGTGACGGATCTGAAAATAAATCAGCAGCACCACCTACATTAGCATCATCATTGTCGACCTCTTCCATGCCGTCGTTATCGTTTACACATCACGGTAATGTTCTCTCACCTGTGGGCCCTGCAAAGAGGTATGTTGTCGTAGTCGTAAGGCTGCAGGAGGTCGGCCATTTCGTAAGGCACGCTCAGCAAGCAGCTGCCCAGGTCCAGACCCGCCATCACCAGGATGAAGATTGTGGCTGGCGACAAACGGGCTCCCGACCAGCGAGGGTTGTAGACCACCAGCACCAGTCCGTTGCCGACTACGCCGACAACAGCGACTACCGCCAGCGCGGCCACGACCACAAGGTTTCTCTTCCTCTGCTCGTCGTTTAGAAGCAGGAGTAGATCACCGCTGGCGATGAGCGTCGTCATGATGTCGTCTGTCGTCATCGAAGTAAGGAATGCGGTGGAATTCATGGAGTCTCCCCACGACCACGGTGAATGCACGTGGAAATCAGATGCCAGGAGTAGTACAGGGTGAGAGTTTTCCCTCTTGTGAGTTTAGTGAGCTCATGAGCACTGTGACTCTGTCCCTTCTTGTGAGCTCATGAAGACTGTGTCCGCATTCTTTTTTGTGAGTTCCATGAGTTCATGAGCACTGTAGCGGTGTTTCTAGTTTTGACTTCATGAACACCACGACTCTGTCCATTCTTTGGAGTTCTTTATGCACACGTTGACGGTAATCTGTCCTGTGAGTTCAACGACTTCATAAATTTCTTATTTACTATCTTTCCAATGCCTTTTAACCCTTCCACCTCCACCTTTCACAGAAAAAAAACTCAAACATGGGAAATTGTCTAGAGAGAAAAAAAAACTTCAGTCAAAACCTGCATAAGACTAGGGTTTTGGAAATGTAGATTTATTCCCTACATCAAGATACACTTGTTTATTTTCTTGTTACTAATGTCATCTCTAGAAACACGGTAATCCTGTATTTTACATGCAAAAATATGTTTTTAATCACGAAGAAAAACGCATTAGCCGTAAAGTCTGACTCAAGCGGAAAATAAATATTGTGAAATGACTGGCCAAGTTTATACACACTCATGAGAGAAAGAAAGTCCGTTCCATAATTGCAAATCTTTAAACTCTGGAAATTCTCACCTACACACATGACGATTGCTTTTTTTTGGTTTTTTTGTTTTGTTTTGTTTTTTTTGCCTCTCTCTCCCGAACTCTTAGATGATTATGATGATGATTTAAAAGATGAACTGGTTTGATCAAATATTTATCAGCGGTCGATTTATTCGAATACCGTAAATTAGACAAAACACTCGAAACTTCCTTTAATTGTATGGCTAACAATCATTTGCAAAACATTCGATTCACGATCCGAAGTTCTAAAATTCAAACGCAAACTCTTCCCTCGACAAATCGTTGCTTTCAAGCCCCATTTGAGGAGGAAACACATTTGCTATTTGCTGAAAAATAGAGTACAGAAATGTGTGTCGCAACGACTAAACAACCTTTGGACTGTGTCTGCACAATGATTCCAGTTTCGTGTACCGAGACTAAGATGTCTAGGGAAAGGTAACAACAGAGGTACGTATATAAACGTAAGAGAAAGATTTTGAGCAAAATGCCAAGTCATAGTGCAAGATTGTCGTTGTTTGTTTTGGTGGCGTGGGTGTGGAAGCGGATTGATAAAAACTGTCACCTGTGGGGATACCTGTAATCTCCAGGCTTGTTACCGGTTATCAGGTGTTTACCTTGACCACACCGCCATCTGCGAGTCTCTCTCGTTGATATTGCTGTACCTGCTGACGCAACATCAGGGCAATCTTGAAAACGTTCCCTCCCCCTCGAAAGTGGCAGTTAAGACTCTTGACGATGCACAACTGAACACAAATTTGTGGACAAAAATGTTCAAAATAACACAGCTTGCAGAAAACTTAGACACTTACAAATACCTCGACCATTTATTGAGCTTCACTCTCAGAGAGATTTTGCTTGGAGAAAAAAAACAACTTTACATTTAAAAAAAAGTGTTGGGGCCACCTCTATAAAAACTGGTTGTAAATGCAAGTGTAGTATAGTGTCAACCGTCAAAAACTTTGGTCAAGTCTAACAGGCTACAACACCTGAAGACTTCTCCACAGCTTCTTTATCAATTTATCTCAAAGTAGAGAGAAGGGCGCTGTTATCGCCCATCAATAAAAACTAATGATGGCACATCTGTGACAAGAGAAAAGCCTCTTATCTCACGTGTTAATGAAGAGCTTCTAAGAATAAACGTCTTGCATGTCTCATAAAAGTTGCGTGATGCCTAGAAACATTGACTCGAGCTAGCCCTTCATTACAAAAGATCGAAACACAGAGAAAATATTGCTCGAAATTGTTTGTTTATTTTTTAGCAAGTATCTGCTTCAGTAACATTTTATCATTATGCTTTTACCAACTGTAAAGTAAAGATCTGATCAGTCAATCACTCAAAATACAACTTACTGTAACTTTGTAGTATAAAATCCTCTATTTCAGCTTCCTTGTGGCGCCGAATGAGTTTTCCTAGTAGTTTGCCGTCCCCACCCGATAACAGAGTCCTCGGGTGGTCAAAGCTACCATCAGGATCATGAACAGAGGTTTGTTTCGAGATGCTGGCGTCGCCAAGAAACGGGTGTGTCTGTGTACGCAAGGGGCAGAGGACTGGCAGTGGATGGACGAACCGTTATTCTCCTTTTGTTGCAGGAGCGGCACGTGGGTCTGAGGATCACTGTTGCACTTCGTGCTTGATGGCGCCGTTACCTGCAATGACACAACTGTCTGCTTCCTTCTCTCTCGCAGAACAGACATGGCGACTCTCACACACGCCAGCTCGCGCGGGCGCACTTTTGAACGCTGAAACGTGATGGAGAGGGAATATTTCTTGTTTTGAAAAGTTGAAACATTTGTTCACCTGCAGCTGTGAAAAGTTGGCTATCTGTCAGTCTCGGTCAATGTAGGTCAAAGTCTTGGTCAAAGGATTTTGTTGATGGCAGTCATTGATGGACAATCAACATTGCAAATGTTGAAATAAGTAAATAAGGTTTAAAATATGAGAGCAGATATTGTAACTTCTTGTTAAAAAGAAGACTGAGTGGTCTTAAAGAGACAGAATGCATCTAGACTTTGCAGCCAATGCTCCAGTTTAATCAAGTTTGTAAGAGGTTGGCACCTTTGGCAGCAAAGAGCCCTGCACTACGAGAAAAACTCAAAACTTTTAATTACTTTTGTTAAAATTGACTCAGTCCCTTCCTCCCTCTCTCTTTCCCTCCTCTTTCTCTCTCTGTCTCAGTTCCCTCATGTTCTGTCTCAGTTCGACTCGTCTCGACTCGGATCCGTTCCAAAGGAACAGAAGATTTTACGGTCTCGACCACAATGTCACATGCAAGAGATGGAAGCCATGAGTGGCAAGCAGATCACAAATCCTCAGTCGTACACGCGCGCACACACGGACAGACACACATTATCTCGCTGTCCCAGTATTTGCTCCATTGATCAGGTTCACAACAGTTTTTGCAGCAAACACACACGTGTTCGATTGTTGAGATTGCACGCGACTTCTGCGTGTCTTTTGTGGTTTATATTTTATCTCTGAAAATGGCAGAATTCGAGCGCAGGCAACTAAGTCCGGCTTTCACCGGGACCCACAACAAGGTGATGCGAGTTTCTGACATTAACAGACATTGAGGAGCAAGAACACAGTGGTTACATTTTCTCCATCTTTTTTTTTCTATCCTGAATATACATCGTAATTTACGGTCGTACTGCGAGCAGATTTACCGACCGAGAGAAAACTCTACGCTAAAGGATCGTTTGACTAAAGGTTATAGCATTTCTTTTAATCAGATAAACATAAATAAATTTTTGACCACGTTTGGTGAAGTTTGTACATTGCGGTTACATAAAAATTTTATTTAAAAAAATCTTGTCATAATCAGTCATGTCAACATATTTGTTTTATCCTTTACACGTCTTCAAATCGAATACGTTGACTAATAATTGACATAATTCGTGTACGATAACATGTTATTGTCTGATGACGTGTAAACACACACGCACGCATGCGTACTCCCAAACCAGGAGTCCTGCTTTCTGTTTTCTCATTTATTAAGCACTGAGTGAAAAAATAGTTTCTATCACATGTCAACCGTATCACAGCAATATCGTGGCAGACAGGAAAACATCAGCGAGCCAGCTCCAACCTCAGTCCTCCCGGATGTAAACAGGTTTACGGCTAATGTGACTAACCGAGGGTTTATGTATAAATTACTGTTCGCAGATGAGCTGAGTCAGTGGTTGGCCAAAAACACTCTCTTTAATGATCGGGCTTTGGAAACACAAGAGCGCCAGAAAAGCGAATCATTGTTTGAAGTTCTATTTCTTGCACGCTCACTGATAAGAACAAACGATACGCGAACACTGGTCCTGGGTGTAACTGTGCAGCCGTTAGTTCTGTCGTGTAAACTAGAAAGTATCCAAATAAAATTCTCCTAGAGTAATTTAGTTTTTTACTAAATTTCTTGGATATGTCCAATAACATTTTCTGCGGACACTTCTCGAAAGTTTAAAGGACGTAAGAGGAGAAAGCTATCATGGCAAGTGTCAGACAGGGAGCTGGGGTTGATGTGTCTCTATAATTGTGTTTACGTCAACATATCAATAAACCTGTTTATGTTCCTCCCTCTCTTATTTGCATAGCTTGCCAGCGGTCATATCTGAAGTGGTCTCTCGACTGGGTTGATCATTACTGCTGATAAAAATGCTTTGTGCTAACAAAAGCAAAAGGATAGTTAGACAATAACTAAATGAGAACTTTAGCCAGGTTGAATGGACGAATTTTATCTGCATTTCACACTTCACCTTTTTTTTACAATTATGAGAACTTTTATGACTGGAAAGCAGGCCTTCATGTATGCCAGCTTGATTAGAAATTTTATAAACTTTGAGAAAAATATAACGAGAGGCAAGAATCTGCCTTTACTTCAAATCTACTCGTAGTAAGACTGACAGCAACTAGTCACGTGATTATTGTTCAACCTGTCTTAGCGATCGACTGCAGATATATGAGAGACCGGAGCTTCATGGTGTACATCGTTCGTTTGCATCACTTTGGTGAACGATCAAGTGTGTATGCAGCAGCAGAAAACCGTAATCAACAGTGAGATCCGACCTGACGTAACAAGGGACATAACCTAGTTTGCTTAAAACTAATCTTCTCTTGTCTCCCTTAGACCAGTAGACCGATATTTTCCGTGCGTTCTAAGATCTTGACCATATGCACAAAGAAGTGTTTGTTTACAAACAGCGAAATTATTTATGATATTCCGAGATTTTGTTGAATTTTGGTTTACATTACTTTAGATTAAAAAAAATATTTATCGAGATGTTCTACTGTATTTTAACATACTAGTCTAAAAATTTGGTTAAATGTGTTTGAAGGTTAGAGTCAAGTACTCACTTTTATTCACGCTAATAAACTGATTCGCTTTTCTTTCAGCTGTTTCCAGAAAATTCTTTAAATTCAGCCAACCTGACGGCTATCCTTTGCAAACAAAGAGCAGTATGCCAATAAACCACTGCTTATTTCCTCTCGCCTGCTCAATTTCAAACATTGCACTCTTTCGGGAAGCCGTGGAAGTGCCGCGAGACAAAGAGTTGGATGGTGGAACGAGATTGGGGTGGCAGGAGAAATCTCGTTTCACGATCTGGCCTGGCACATGGGAAGCAAAAGCATGCCTCGTGCGTCATTTCCGTTCATTCGACTAGTCCAGTCCTCCCTGACACAAAGTCATCTGCCCACTATCTGTCCTCCTGGAAAAAGAATCGCGGAGGGTGTCCGTGATACAAGGAGGGCAGGGCGTGGGAGAGGCTGTGGGTGTCCACAAGAGGTTGGATGTGCTTGTACAGCAGGGTGCGACGATAGGCGGCCGAGTGCTGCAGCTGAGTGTCGCGGGTGTGGACGGTCATCCGGACGCGAGGCGGCGGACCGAGGAAGACGGTGTCCAGGCTGCGCTGGTCCAGCACCGGCAGGTCTGCTGCGTGCTGCAATCCGTCCAGCAAGCCCAGCACGAAGGCGTTGTCCGGCAGCTCGGCATCTCCTGCAGGGCCAGACGGCTCGCGGCTGCTACCTGGGGCTTGGATGAAGCTCCGCACAGGGGAATAGTGGCCTGCCCCTGACACCGGAGTGGCTTCCCTTGGCACCATGCTGGAGCCCTCGGTCTCAGGGCCGCTGGTCGGCAACACTGAGAGACCGCAGCCAGTGAAATACGAGATTAGAACTGAGGAGGAAGGCTCTTCTATTTATATACATCATGGGAGTGGTTTAATTAAGACCAATAACACTAATTATTCAATTTCCAACATCAAACTAATTACTTGTAAAACGATTGCAAACAAATCTTTCAGTTATGATTTGAGAACATACCACCCCTTCAGCTTAAAGGAATCCATTCCCCACCCCCTTCACTCCAGTGTTTATAAGTGATGCTTTAATTAGGCTTTAACTGATACTTGAATGCAACTAGAGAATCAGAACGATAGTCAAACTAATCAATGGAATTACGGCAATGTCACTGTCAAGCCTACTTCTGACATCATCAAACAAGTCGTTGCCCCCCGGCAGCGGGGCGCTGGCGGCTGGGGAGGGTGTCGAGGGACCTGTAGGAGTCTGCCCCAGCACGTCGTGGACTTCAGAGGCGGTGAGGGAAAAGGGAGGGTCGATCTGGGCGAGCGCTTCCTCCACCTCTAGTTGCTGAATGTCCTTCAGCAGCTCTCCCAGGACCTGCACGGTATCCAGAGTCCAGTCTTGTGTTCGCCAGTGGCAATGATGATGATGATGATGAGGAGGAGGAGGAGGAGGAGGATTTATGATGACGAGGAGGAGGTACAGATAAAAATAAAATTTCAAAGTATGGTGATGATGGTGGTCGCATTATCTCACCTTTGAACGACAGCCACGCAAGAAAGGCCAGGACTGGCCCAACACGAGGCGCCTGACGAGGGCGTGAAAGCTCTGCCACAGCACAGTATCCTCCCTTGCCTTCCGCTTGTTGTAGATGCTGATGACGCGGGGCCGCGCTTCGCGGATCTTCTCAAAGAGCATCTTGTAGTGCGTGGGGTCCAGGTTGCGCAGACGCGCGTTCTTGCGGCGGGCGGACACAGGCCGCAGCTGCAGGCTCTTGCAGGCCTTCTTGAAATCATTGATGAATTCCTGGTACTCCAGGCGCGGCAGCATCTTCTGGAAGAACTTCATCCACTTCCGCAACAGTTCGCGTTGCCGCTCCAAGGGCAGGATTAGGAACTGCTCGTACACGGAATTGCCCTCGGGGTCTGAAGCGTTCTTCTTCTCAAATGGGGCTGCAAGATCACACGGACCTTAGAGTCACAGTCACAGTCACACAGAACCTTATTCAAAGTCACAGTATAAAGAACTTAAGTAATTGACCTTTTTTTCGCCGGAAGTCGTTGGAATTCTGGTTAGCACTTCACTAAAATGAACAACTTAAAATTACTTTTTACTCCTTTTCTTCACCCACGCTCTTTTCCATCTGGATTGCATCAGTTTCCGATTAAGGTCGAATATGAAGTTTTAGAGGAGCAATTATCTTATTTGGACTTGGTTACACTGAAGACAGTCACCAGAAACCGCCAGTAAAGATACTTCTCAAACAAGATTCGGTATGTTTTGCGTATACTTTACACCACTGGATGACATGATCTCAGAAACTCTTTCCAAAATGCCATCAAAATAACTTCTTAAGGCTAACTTTTATTTGTCTATTCTCGCGTACAGAACCACAAGGCTGAAAGAAAAGCGAATTCATCAGCTAAAACTTGAAAGTAATGACAGCCTCCATCTACGATTTCAATCTGTGACTAGAACTAAGTCGGAACATGCATGATGCAAACAAATCAAAAGGCATCCAGTTCAAACCTTTCTTTTTCCGGAAGGCGTGCTTATCCTGATCGGTGCCGGCGTCCCTCGCCCTGCACAGGAAATGAACTTTGCCGGAGAAGGTCACCTCGGTCCACTCGCTGGCCAGCAAGTGTTCAACCTCGCCGCTGGAGGCGTCTGGATGTCGCTTCTGCATGCCATGACGGTTCTCGCTGGACACAATGGTCAACTGAGGTCAATATCTATTTTCACCAGTTCGAGACAAGATCTAAGAATCTGCGCCAGATATAGTTGAGGGTGACTCGAAATGCAGTCATAATTCTAAAAGAACATCACCTGGCGATGAACTTTGAAATATCTTCAGCACTTGAACAGGGAAAGCTAAAAGTATAATGAAATTATTATAATTCTAGTTTAATTTCATGCGAATTATTATAGAGAAATGTAGAGTATTCAATAAATAAATTAAAATGAAGTCATAGGCGTGCTCGAGTGGTAGTCATCGTACAATTGTCAAACAGACCACTTTACAACTTTTACGCAGCGTGTAATGAAAGCATTTATTTGCACAATTCACACGAAAAATCTATCATTATTATTTGTCTTTTATGTTTCAGGCTTAAAGCAGTCCCCTCACCTTGCCCACAGCAGAAATGCGTGGGTGTCCAGTTCAGGGTTGGCCCACAGCGATTCCAGGTCCACCACCTTGCGGTTTCGCCGTCCAGATCCATTGCTTGCCTCTCCTTGCCGCTTGCCCGTGCTGTGTCGGAAACGACATGACGAGAAATCAGAAACTTGTCCAATGCTCAGAGGGTGAGAGAGCTTTTCTTAATCACTGAATAAACTAATTTCGTCCGCTTTGGCGTTTATTCAATCAATACAGGAGGATCGGATTTCGAAGAATACAAAAGACACGCGCGCGCGCACGAACACACACACTGGCAACTTAGTTCTCTAACCCGTGACTCAGACAACAAGGAGTCAGTCCTACCTTTTCCGTGCAGTTTGATCTTTCGACGGCCTGTCTCTTGATGCAAGGAGCTGCAAGCTAGCCTTATCTCTGTACACGTTTCCTGTTCTCTGGCCTTCGTCCTCTCGAGGAGACAAACTGGCCTCTGACAGCCAGCGAGGATCCGTCTTTGCTCTTCTGCTCGGCCTGCCTTTTCTTCGCCGCCGAGACCCGTTGTCGTCCTGAAAATAGCATATAAGGCTATTCTTGAATGACGTAATAGTCCAATCTGTCCTAAAGAAGTACTTTCTATACTGTATTACTAGACGAACAACACATGTAAGTCTTTAAATCAGGAGTGTTGGGGTTGAAAATTCGTATGTATGTATATTTTGCATTCGTGAGTGTTGAACTTAGTTGTCAGCATATAAATCAAATGCATCATTTAAAAAATGATCTGCTCCGTATGTGGCAGTGTTTACCAGTTCGAGTAAGTTACCAGTACATCAATTTTATCACGCATGCTCCTCAACAAAAACAGTGCTAACATTTATATACATACTGTCAGTGTGTCGAAATAGAATAGATACAGACTCACACTCTCCTCACGAATTGAATGAATGGACAGACAAACAAAAAAATGAATGCATGACAAATAGACGAGAAGAAAACGAACAAACAAGTGAATAGATATAATATCCTTGAAAACTCGCCTGCCTGGAGCACGTTCCTGTTTCAGCACAATCCCTTTTCCCATCAACGTAGTCAGCTGTAAAGCTCCCCAGTTCGCAGATCCGTTCGGCAGCTCGATCCCCGTTAGCCACCCCAGACCGTGGCTTCGAAAATCCTTTCTTCCCGTTCTCGCCGACCAGTTCTCTCTCTTCATTCCTCCGGTGCAAGTTCTGGCTGACGCACCCTTCCTTCGTCCACAGGCTGCTGGCCGATGTCCAGCGACCCCGGCTCCTCCAGCTCACTTTCAGGATCCCTTTTGAAGACAATGATGGGCTCCAGCAAAGGAGGACCGGGGCTGTCCTGCTCCTTCTCCACCTCACAGCCACCCGACTCCTGGCAGTAACATGCTGGACTGTCGATGAGGCGACCTTTGCTGTTGTTATCGTCGTCCTCGCTGTCTTCGTTTTGTTCATGGTCGTGACACGAGCGAGGTTCAGTTAGAAGCTCCACCGTGTTTGCCACCGGGGGTAACGTGCTTTCTTCTAGCACCGGCTCGTCCCGGGGATGCGCAGGTTCATGCCCGGCAAGATTCATCTTTTCTGTAGTCGTGAGATCCGGAACGTTATGTCCAGAAAACTGCAGATCAGGAAGTTCATAACTTCCATTGTACCTTTGTCCGTGGGTTTGCTCGCGAGAACTCCTAGTTCCTTTTGAACAGGATGTTTTGGTGCCTGGATTCATACCATCAGAACTGGACCCAGGACTAACGCTGTCTTGGCTTTGCTGTTTGTCAACACGCTGCGGTCCCGTGTTCGCCTGCCTGCCGACATGCGGCGAGGACCGGACCCTGACTTCCTGCAAGACATCCACCTTCACATTCTTCTGCGTGGATCTTTTTGATGGAAGTCGGAGGGATCGCTGGCTGCAAGAATCAGAAATTTTTGTCGTCTTTGCATTAAGGGATGTGGGAGTTTGCCTATCTTTTTGCAGGTAGAGTTTTCCTCATAACCCAATAGTCGTCTGGCATTTCAAGACTCTTGCAGGTCGAAGGTCGTCTGGAAGTACTTTCTTTGTCAATTATCTCTTGATGATGCGTGTTTGCAGCTTCCACGTCGACTGCCGGACTGCACATAGGTTTTGTAGGAGACGGTTTGAGAGAAGTTTCGAGAATTTTATGAGACCTTTTCTTGGCGTTTTCCTTGACCACACTGTTTGAAGACTCGAGGAACGACACAGACCTATGTCTGAAATCTTGAGGTGTATGATCACTATTTCCTTTCTCGTGCTGTAAAGAATTGTCTTTGCTGGATTTTTTTAGCAAGTCCCGGTACTGTCGTGCGTGTCAAAGTTCTCCGTTTTGATAACGTGCCGCCATCAGCAACACTGCACTTTTCATTTTCTTTACTTTGATTGTCTCTGCCTGGGATCGTCTTCGTCGTTTTCTGAGGACGTGGTGCGGGCGATTTGAGTTTGGACCCTACATTACAATTTTCTATATCATTGACCTTTTCCCTAACTTCGAGTGATTTTTGATGGCTGCAAGCTTTGCATTCAGATGTACACTTGCATGCTTTTACATCTACATCTTTTTTACTGTGTAGTATCGTCGATTTTTCCGACATTGTCTCTGCAGACTTAGAGAAACGATGTTCTCCCAAAGGTGTGCCACTCCTCAAGCGTCTAGGGAATATCGAGCCATACACTGCGGAGACCTCTTCTTCTTTGGAAGTCATTCCTACAAACACGTATCCTTCTAAGGGTAAATTACTAAAAACAAAAGAAATCAATTTATTTGTTTATTGTTTAAAATTCCTTTTTTCGTATTCTACAACATTAGTTGACAGAGGGAAAGTGCTTCACTCTATAAAAATCTTTTTTTAACTTAAAACCTTAGAAACACAAATCTCCATATCTTGAAAAGGTGCCCTTTAAATTATTTCGGAACACGTACATACCCTGAACATGGTGTTGTCGCACTCTTCCGGTTCATTCTGTCACAGGTCTCAACCTCTTTAGAAAATGGTTTTGTTTAAAGTAAACCAACATAGTCACAGTAAAGTTTCCATCATACTTTCTTCGACATAACCTCGAAACACTTGAAAGTCAAAGCTGAATGATCTCTCGAGAAGCTTGCGAAGTCTTCAAGCACATGAGGTCATTAGTGACGTATTGTGTAGGGATTTTTACGTCACATGCCTTAATGACGTCAAATTTTTGCTGATGCTGCAGCAGCGTTAATCAAATGTTTAACCTTTGACATTATGTCTGAAGATGTTTAGTTATGTAAACTAACATCGGGTTTAAATAAGTGCAAGCACATACATCCACACACATTCTACACACAAACACACGCACGCGCACACGGACACACTCACACACACACATCCAGACACACACATACACACACATGCACCCGCGCATGCACGCACGCACACACTTCACAAATACAGCACAAACATGTGTGTTAATTAAAAATTATATTAATTAATTAATAACACAAATATAAATGCATCGAAATTTCTCTATTCGCAATAGCCCCTTTATCTTGTAAATAATTAAAAAAAAAACCAGCCTTAACAGGTTGACATCGACCAATCAAAACGGAGACTTATTGAGCAATCCATGCATTTATAAACACTTCCCTCATTCGGGTAGAACTATCTACTTTCCATGATAATAGAACTATTCCTTTCCCATCATGCTCGTCCTTTTTCACACCCTTCCCTGCTCGTTGCAATATCATGTTTCTCTCAGTTCTTGTTCTTGTTAGTTGATTCCCCTCTGTGTTTTCTGTATTTGATTTTCATTCTTCTTTACTGTTGTTTATTCTTTTATTGTTCATATGTTTTTGTTTGTTTTCCTGTCCCTCGTATGCTGTTCATGTCTCGTTCTTGTTAACATGCTCATTAGGAGTGTACGTGCTTTACAAATTTTTATTTATTTTATTTTTCTATAACCATGTGTGTAAGTGCGCTCTTTCTTTCGTGCATGCGCTGGCGACTATCTCCGTGTGTGTGTGTACTGTGTGTGTGTTCTCTGTGTGTATGTGTGTCCCATTGCATAGCCCAAGCACTGCGTTAGCAACCTTTGATATTATTCTCTATTCCCGTTCTTCTTTAAAACTTTCCCAGTGTACAGAAATAGAACTGTCTCATTAGGTTTGGCTGTCACGGAAGAAATTGCCAGCGAGTTATATCTCGCCGTTAGGGGAGAGAGAGAGAAAAAAATAGCCATTAGCATATCGATAACATTAGACTTGCAGGTCTCCACTCGGCCTCACCGGCAACCGCCAAGAAACGCGCCGACCTGTACTCGACGTGTTCATACCTATGTCCACGCCGGGCGACAAAGCACACAGAAGCACTTCCGCCGTCATTGTATCACTCCGCCGTGATCTACGTGATCAGCCGTATGAACACAGACACGTTGGCCTTTGTCTTGTCTATGGTGCGAGTACACGGGTATGTATAACGAAATAGATCGGGTGGGCCTTGCCAACCTGGTATTGAGACCTCCTGTACGGGTGGAAGAGAAGTCGTGCCTGGAGTGTCAGAAAGAAAAAAAAAGTACCTAGTGCAGGACTAAGGGGAGTCAAAATGTTTGACTGTTACCTAAAGTAGGAACTGTGTTTACTGGGGCTGCCACGCACTTTGATAGCCATGGACACGAACTGTGAGAGTTATTGGCCGACATGGAGGTGACAGTCGAGGCTATACAGTCCAGGTAAGAAAATGGCTACTTTGTTTATTTCTCATGTGTTTTGTGTTGTGGACACACAGCTCTGATCTCTACTCGGATTTCATGAATCTTTTGGTTTCTTTCGGTGTGTGTTGCGTCTCCTCCTTCTCAAGATGTGTGTGTGTGTGATTTTTTTTTCTCAATCTGTATGTGCTTCTCAATCTCTCCATGTGTGTGGTGGCAAGAATGTAAAGAGTGTGGGTGTGTGAATAACTATTTAATTGTGTGTGCGTGTGGAGAAAGTTAAATACATGTTCGTGGACTTGTTCTTACCGAAAGTTTAGTGATTTGAGCAACTGCTTCATCATGTTAACGATTGTATCCCAACAACAATTTGTTGATTGTCAGTGTATACATGTCTAACCCACCACTTTCCTTCCAGAGTTACGAAAGAATTATCAAATTGTTAAACAAGTAAAATTATTGTCGAGGTCGAGCTAGACGACATTTATCATTTAAATCTCCGTATGGCGTTTCAACAACTATTTTGACAATGTACCTGAATATTCCCCTCGAGTGGTGGGCGTGTGTGTTTACGAAAATATTATTTTCTAATGTGTGAAAAGAACCTTCGTCAAAGCATATTTTAAGATGTGAGCAGAAGAAGGACCAAACACAACCTTAGCTGTCATTGCTCCCCCGACACGAGTCTCACTGTCATCATTAACTCAAGGTGGACACTCGCTAAGCACTGCGAGTAAACAAGAAGATGGGAGATGGCGTGGCTCTAATGGGAGTCAGCAAATTTACTCTGGTAGTGCTGAGTGATTCAGCTTCTCCATCTCTCTCTTCTTCATCAAACCACATTGGTCAGTGTGTGTGCGTGTGCGTGATCATGCACGAATGTGTGTTTGTGTTTGCCTTCACACTTTTCCCGTTTATTCTTAAGTAATGAGAATAACAAATCTCATTTCCTTTTCTCGATTATTTCCTTCTTTGTTCCTGATTGCACATTCGAATGTCTTGAAGGCCAGTCGTGATGATGACTAGAAGCACAATGCACTCTCCAAGTCCCGTTAGCCTCGCTTGGAGCTTGATTCCTTGTCACACGACTGACCTTACCTGAGGTCACCGAGTAAAAGTGCACTGAGGGGGGGGACAGAGGTACTAGGCAGAATGGTGGGGCAATGGTTGGAGTAAATTTGTACTCGATGCCAGTGTATTAGTCGGTGGTTGCTTTCGTTTTATTGTAGAAGCAATGGATGCCGTCATTTCTTGGAATGCATCGTTTACACCTGTTGTGTTGTCTGTCTGCCGCATTTCTGTACATGTGCTTATGTGTCTGTCTGTGTGTCTGTCTGTGTGTGCGTGTCTGTCCGTCTTACGCACATGTACGTGTGCACACACACACACTTTCCTTCTCTGGCCCACAGACACATAAACACCGTCGCAGACACACTTCCACAACAAACACACACACACACCTTCATACACATTAGCTCAGTCTACTAATACCAATGAATTCCAATAAAGATTCCATATTTAACATCTCACAATTATTTTTTCATTAGATTAGTGATAGTCAAACTCTAGCTACGGACCTGAGATAAAGAAACAAATTGACCTCACTCTACTCAACTGACCTCGGTTGTTCTCCATGGCCTGCGTCACCCGCTGGAATCAATCACACGGACCGCCCCTCGTATTTTCCATTTCTTGGCTGAATTGTCGACTTCGCCGAACAAATAAATGGCATCGCGACCTAATCCATAAAATCCCTGACAACTCGGTAATGTTCCCTGATCACAGAGTTAAATTAGTCATTGGTCTTGCCACAATCACAACAAAAAGTCTTGCAAATCATGTGCGAACCACCGCGCGTGACGTTGACAAACTACTTGGAACTGAGGTCAGGAGTCTGCAAAGTTCAGCTTGGGTCAGATTGTTAAGTTCAAACTGTTACTTAACCTGCTTAACAGTTAAAGTACTTGTATAAAACCCTAACTTCTAAATGCAGTAAAATAGATCAGCATTTGAAAAGAAGGGGACATGGAGAAATATTCAAACGGTTGCCATGCCATGACCTCGTTCTGAAGAAGAAACTCACGGGAGGAACAACGATTCAGTCCTCTTTGTTCTGCTTCTGAATTTCCTATACAACCCACACGAGTAAAACTCGGAGCAACAAAATGGAAGCATTCTCCGTGGCCTGCTAGTCTCCTCGGTGAGTGTGGCTCGAGAAGAAATGTGTTTGTTGTATAGGGGAATTCAACCGAGAGATTAAAGTAGGATTTCATGAAACACTCCTGAGCAATATCAAGGAGTCTATGCAGGCCTCTCTACCTGTACCAGGTGCTTACGCCCACCTCACATTCAGTCAATTGTTCGGTGAAGTGGAATGATTAATGAAAAGCTTGGGATTTACAAGCTGTTCGGAGGACTGCAAAGTTTGGTAAACATTAGAAAAGCACGTGAGAGCGACACGGAGACGACGACGATAAACATGAGTTGAGGTGAGGTGAAGTGAAGTGCTACACGAGAGCTGAAATGCCGTTTGAAATCGGCGAAGTTTGAGAAAACAAGCAGCCAGGAAATTGTGAAAAAGGCAGATTTCTAACGTGGCAATGCCATAAGTCAGATGTCAGACAAGACCACGACCAAAGCCAGATGTCTGACATGGAGAGACACAAGCCAGATGTTGGACATAAGTAATAACCTAAGCCAGGTGTTGGAGAAAGAAATAGTAATTCACGACGAAACAAAAATGAATAGAATCCGCGACACTGTATTAATGCACACCACAAATATTCTTGTGAATCCCACAGAAGAAGAAAGAAGCGGTAAAAAAAAAAAAAGGTGACGGCAGTAATATACTTCTAAACAGAAACCTCAAGTACTTCCTCGATTCCCAGACGTCCGTCTAAGAGTCTATGACCGGGTGTTGTTTATTGTTGTGGCCTGGATCCACTCAGAAGCCACGATACACTCAGCAGGCAAACTACCCGAAAAGCAGCAAGTGATGATCATTTCTCTAAAAATCAAATGTCGGAATGGATTCTGCTTCTTGGCACAGACAAAGGTGACCTCTGACATCGCGATCTCGTGACATCAGCTTTGAGGTGAGAAGTTTGACGATGAGATCATGGGGGACACTGAGACACTCAGAACCTGGGCCCCACATGATGAGTGATTGAAGATTAGGGGTGGATGACTAACACCCTGTCTACCTCTTTCTGCGACAATAAAAACCATTCCATATACTACTGTCTTAATTAAGCTGGAGTATATTTCCAGTAAGTAAGACAATAAGTAAAAGCTGGGCTTTGCTGGAGAAGCAAAACCTATTTAAACTTCATTCATGAAAAGTCTCTTTGGCGTTATACGCTGTGCCTCACATTCATAACCAAAACCTTGATATGGGGTTGATTCTTTTATTCTCATTTACTTGTTTGTTGTGCAATCCTAAACGTTCTCTCCTTTCCGCTCTCGCTCTCTCTCACGCCTGGTAAATAAGCAATTACCTGCTCACCTGTACATATAAATAAATTCCACAAAACATGTACAGAATCTGTTACATTTCTCTCTCTCTCTCACTCACACACACACACAACTACAAACGCATTTACAACAATTCCGCACTTTGCACTTCGGGTAATCCGATTACAAACATCTCTGACAAACATCCCCAAGAGAGCCCGTTAATAAGATCGTAGAGTTCCAATAACTCATTCTTTGAGGTTCCCTACAAGCCCCGCTAATTCCTAGCAAACCTTTTGCTGTTTCTATTCTGAGTGTAAGCGCATCAGACCTTCAGGTAGGGCTGTCGTCCTCATTCCGACTTGTTCCTGCCAATCCCTTCCAATGAAAGCGCCAACACTACTATAAATAATAAATAAATAATGTTGAGGGACTGAAGTTCGAGCATTAGTCCACGAATTAAAATGTTCGCTAGTGGTGTAAAGTTATCTCTTATCACACATCGACGACTGCTGATGAAACAGCTAAATAAATCCTGACTGGTGAACGTGTTCATTCTCATTGCCAGAAGGAAATTCTACACTAAATAACTGAGACAACTGTAAAGGCAACGTTTGTTCTCAGGTAACACAACCGTCGACATGTCAAAGCGACTGTCACAATGTCCTCCGTGTCTTTAACTTGAAGACAAGTCAGGAAACAAAGACTTAGTCTCGTTCCTGGGAACCGGTTGGTATTTGATCATAATGTTCATGCGTCAAGCTGAGTTAAAAACAAATTAAAGATCCAGATATTTTGTGTTTCTTACTCTCTACTTTTTTTTTTTTTTGTCTTTTATGTCGGTTCTTTTATTATCTTCCACTTTTACATTGTCTTTATTTCAGTTCTTTTCCTTCTAAAAGATTTATTTTCACACAAAAGTAAAGCTCGTTTTATTATATCAAAATAGTCGGTTTGAACACAGGAGTTCGTTTTTAAATTGTTGTTCTTTGTTATTAAGACCGGGTACCTTGTGGCTCCGACTCTGTCACGGACTTTATATATCCCTCCTTCGCTCGCCAGTGTTGCCATGGACTACAGCACAAGCAAGGTAATAATTCTGCTTGTAAACTTGATATAACCATCGATACTTCGATATAAGGTTCAGGACTCCTGAAGAAAGCCTCTGTCTCGATATAGTAGATACACCTGGTGTAGGTTCACACTGCCAGGACGATTTCTGCAGGACTTCTGGACCAAGCCTTCAAAAGCGTTTGGCTTTGAAAATCATTTGGCGTGGCAGGAACCGATATTCGATCTCCTGTTGACGACCCCCTCACGTCTCTCCTAATCTACTGTAGTAAGTCGAGCGTTCTGCTCATTGAACCTAAACGTGTTGACACCTCTAGAGTGCTCCCCAACCTTCGGGGCCATGACAGCGCGGTGTTTGATGGGAAATTTCTCTGATCACCTATCGAACTAATGCCGTTTTTTTTAACGCACCTCTGACACGCACGCACTCACTCACGTTTCAATTAAACAAAACTTTGCTAACGGAAAGTGATAATGCTCTCAAAAAGCGAATCGTCAAAGCTAGTAATCTGAAGGTAGAAAAAGTAGTTTTGGGTTGTTGTCTACTGTTAAAAAAAACTGAAAAAAACCTCAATAATGTCGTAAGGTAGAGGAGACCAAGGTTGGGAGACACCCTTGAGGTACTCAAGTGACAATACAATACAACAAAGTGCAATACAATGTAATACAACTTTATTTATCCGGTTGAGCGATTGCAAGTGTAAAACTGCACACGCGAATTACAGTAAAACGTGGATTAAATACCGATTTATGCAGAAGGGTGAGTCATGCAACTTTACTCCATTGCAGAAGCCTCTAAGAACTCTGACATTTTTCCATCTAGGTCCCGACTGTTCATCGCGCCACCTGACGAGAGTCTGACACGCTACCTAGAGTAAAATCCTTCCATCCACCCGTCATGTCCTTCACCCTCTTTGTCATTCTCCCGAGCGAGGACGTCTGCACCCTGCGCGGCCTTCGGTCAGGTACTTCCATTCGAGCCGTGCGCAAAAGACTAGAACTGGAGACGGGGTTACCTGCGCAGACGTACCGCCTGACCTGCGCAGAAGGTCAGGTGCTGCACGAGGAACACGTTCTCGCACCTGGACGTCAACGTGTGGGAGGGTTTCGTGGTCCGGGTGCGGCTGCTGGACAGCTGGCAGGACCTACACGACCAAATCGTCGCCGGTGATGTCCAGAGGGTCGTCCAGCACGGCGCCGTGCATCTGCGCAAAGAGGCTGTGCCCTTTGACTCGGAAGAGGCCAGCAAGGTCAGAGACATCGTCGCAGAGAGAGGCACGGTGGCTCTCTTCATCGCCAGTTTCCTTGGGCAGCAAGAGATGTGCAAAGCGTTGTTGTCTGTTGGTAAGTGTGATTTTCAGCGTCACGGGCTAGTCACCATTTTTGCAGCAACATAAAACAACAGTAATAATTTTAAGGTCCAAGCATTTTACTCAAAAATTAATCAATAACTATTTCAAAGTTACAAAGCACACCTAATTTTATTCAGTATTATTTTCTACATTGGATAACTGTTTTATTATTATTTTTTTTTGCCAAACATTATTCCGGTGAATTTTCTAGAGGACACCAGATAATCATAAACATTCTAGAAGACAGACTTTATCCCCTACATCAGTATACTTTCTAGAAGATTAGTTTATCCAGTATGGATTGATACTCATTCTAGTAATGATTTACGAAAGTCTGATTGCAAATCCCAATTTTACGTATTTTAAATTAACATTTGTGTATTTGCAATGATCCAGGAGTAAACCCCAACGGCAAAACGCTGTACGGTAGGACGTCGTTGTTTGCTGCCATATCATGTGACAATGATCACGTGATGGAGATCCTTCTAGCACACGGTGCTGACCTGGAGGTACAAGATGTGGATGGCGTGTCTGGAGCGGAGTTGGCTCGCCGCGTGCCGGCTAAGCTGTGCCTGAGAAAAATTCCGTCAACGTCGGCAACAGTCCAAGGGAAACGACACCCGGCTGGTCCATGAGGAGAAAGGACTTCGACCACCGTCTGCTTACGTGTTCCGCGCTAACCACGTGACAAAGAGCGCTTCCGACAGTGTCGAGGCGGATTCCGATTCAGCTTCGCTGATGTCATCTCGCCAAAGACCGCAGAGAGTACAACTTTTTCAAGAAAGCCATCTTCTCCGTCCAGCGTCTTCTGCACCCGCCAGACCCACCTCAAGGGCCACGTCAAGGCGGGAGAAAGGTACAAGCGGAAGCAGCAACAACTCTGCGGATTCACCTTGCACACCTAGTCGCCTTCGAGCCAACATGTCGTCAAAGCTCTCTCAGGACAGTGAAGTGTTCGTGTGGAACGACAACGTTAGTCGGGTACCAAGTCCACCCGTATCCCAAGTGAAGGCACAAGCCCCGAGGTCCAGCGGCAGCACGAAAGTGAAAAAGGGAAACGTGGATGCCGAGAGGACTGATCACCCGTCTACCCAGGTTACCCCCCGGGTGTTATTGCCACACAGACCAGCGGTGCAGGACGTTTCGTTTTCCGGTGCCCGCTCAGTTCTCACAACGTCCTCGGCGACGTTCAGACCTGTGGGCGCTCACGCCTTTGAACACAACCTTAGCCAGGGCAGACGCACCATGGCACAGACGAAGGTGCCAGAAACGTTGTTAAAGTATTTCAAACGGTCTGGCCTCGAGATTCGGACCCCATCCAATGTGGATGATAACAATAGAGAGAAAGACCTACGCCCAACTTCAAGAACCTCCCGCGCGGCCCTCTAGTCGGGAAGAGTCCCCTTGATGACGTGCAAGCTGGGAGGGACAACAGATTACGGTTCAGTGGTGGGCTCACAAGAGGTGTTGAGTGTTGCTAGCGCCCTGAACTGCAGGCAACTGGAACGAGTGACGCAGCTGTGGGCAGTCTCCATGGAGATTCCGATGACGATGGGGGACGAGTGATGTCCCGAGGAGGAACGGTTCGCTTCTCGGGCAGACAGCGGTGAGTCGCGCGCAAGCTTCTGGCAGCGGTGTGATGAATGTTTATGTCCCTGTGTGAGAGAGAGAGAGAATGTTTATGACAAATTTTTGCTACTAACTGGAAGCGACTTACACCAACTAAAAAAAATGTCAGTTTTTATCTCACACTTTAATGGCACAGGTCGCGCCTGTTGGTGTCGAGACAAAAACAAGTAGAGTCATGGAAAACGATGAAGCGACGCATAAAGATAGCTGAGGAGCAAGAAACGGAAGGACTTGGACCAGAACTCTCTAAAACGGCAGAGCGCGAAGGAATCGTTCGAAATCTGGCTCGAGCGCAAGAGGAAGGAACGACTCCATCTTCCAAAGGACGCCAACAGCTCCGACGACAGCGACCGAGATGATGACGAGGCGGACAAGGACGGAGAGCACTCCCAGGTGTTTAACCTCTGGCTGAAGGAGGTCAAACAGCGTCCCCTGGGTCGCCCTCAGACGGCAGCACCTGATTCTTTACGGCCGTCATCAGACTCGTCCTCTCAGAAACTTGGTTCAGTGTGTATGACACGTGTGTACTCCTAAAAAGTATCTTTTTTTAGCACAGCACAATGTAAGCCACTTATCTACTAGTAGAGCAGAGTGTAAGTCACTTTGGCCAGGAGAATTAATTTGAGAGAGTGCGAGAGAGAGAGAAGGAAAGAATACCTGTTTGCGACACTAGGGGTGAATTTTCGTGTGTGGATATTTTCCGAAATGTTTCAAATGGCAACTGCTTTGAAATCAGTACAGATTGGTCTTAAAGCAATTTTTTCCCTGAATTATTTCAAAGCTGGGCGGAAGTGTAGGTGAAGACGATTCCAGACCAGACCCTAGCACCTACATGTCGGCCTACAAGGATTGGCAAGAAAAGCGAGACAGTTCCAACACCAAAGACAAGCTTTCAGTTGCTGACATCAAGGTTAGTCGAGGAGCATTTAACTTCACATCAAAATAAACCCTCCAGAACTTAGTTTAAAACTTCTTCTGTTTGCAACTCAGTCGTAAAACCCAACCTGACCACGGAGAGTTCAAAACCTAGTGAATATAAAAACAAATGTATAAAATGATTATATTTCTTAGAAATACCTAATTTATTTTATTATTTACTTCCTAGGACGCCAAGCGCCGTTTGGAGGAGAAGCGGCAGCAGTTGCTAGCCATGGCGCTGACGTACGAGGAGTGGCTGCAGCACACGGAGGAGAGGAAGCAACTGATGCACGCCATCCTGCGGGCCGACCTGCAGCAGCTGGCCGACATCGAGCATCGCAACTTCCGCACGCACCGAGCGCCGCGACAAATCTCCTTCACCCAGTGGCGCCACAAGGTCGACAGGCGGGAAGCGGAAATGCGCTCACATACACAGCGCATGCGCAGACCGCAGCCCGAGCCCCCGACGGTTCGCAGCAGCGCCGCCGTGCCGCACGAGGAGTGGGTGAAGAGGAAGAAAGAGGAAGCCAGGAGAGAGAGTGTTGCGGCGAGGACCAAGTCGGAGGAGGAGGAGAAAGGACTTGCCACGTCATCGAGGAGGAGTGAGAAAGAGGCGGCGTGGGAAGCTTGGCTGCAGCAGAAACACCGGCAGGAGCTGCTGCAGCTGAGTCAACCTCTGCATCCTCAACGGCAGCTGGGGTTGGTCATGCGCCCCAAAAAGACACCGACCATCACCCAGTGTTGACGTTCTCAGAGACCGGAACTGGTCTCATATTCTTCTGCACCACTAGGTTCCTGAACTCGAAACCTTTTGCCACAAGAAGGGTATCAATCAGACTACAATTTTAACAAAAATGTATAAATAGCATAAGAAAACGTTTTCGAGATCCAATTCTACTAATTATCTAGATTACATTACAACTATCATTTACCCTTTTTTTTTCACTCAAATATGTTTGAAGCCCACACGCATAAAGTGTCAAGTCGTCAGACAAAAGTCAAATTCATTTATTTCTTAATCTTTGTACAATGAAACATGGCTGGAAAAAAAATGTCACAAAAGGCAGACAAAGTGAAACTCCATAAAACCAACGGACAGAGCGAAAATATCTTCACTTGCTCAACCAACATTTGAAGTCAAACTCACGGTACATTGCTGTTCATTCTTTCACTCAAGCACTGTGGACGTTCAGCTTTCGTGGACATAACATGCGAGAGGCTAGTGATGTCTGTCTTAAAGTACCTAAGCGACTTCTATGTATGTGTGTATGTGTGCGCGTGCGTGAAAAGAGAGGAAAAAAGGAAGAGTTTATGCATGTATTTTCATCTGCTACGAAGTCCAATCAAAATACTGATACAAATACTACAATGAACAAATTGTACTGTTCTACTCTGTGTGTGCATGTGAGAGAGAGAGAGAAAATGGAGAAAGAGAACGAGGATGAAGAAACGTAAAGGTAGACAGAAAAATTGCCACAGACCATGTTTCTGAGGGAAAGAAAGATGCGACTTTATTAGAGACCCGATTTCGTTGTGTGTATAGGTTACACAAATTTTCACTAGCTGGGCTATCCCTCCACACACAAAAATGTCCCCGAAAAACCATTAAAACAGCTGCTTTTTCAATCAAAGCCAGATATCCATCAACAAGCCCAAAGAAGTCATGTAAATTTAAACAAAAGTGACGCTGAAAGTTAGTTTATCATACGCTACAATCGTATGTCTTAATTTACTACCATTCCACTACGAAGTCGCATAAATTCAAAACAAAACTTGTTCTAAAAATGCAACAATTGAAGAAATATTTTGAAACAGTTAACAATGGAATAATGACGCTAGTTATGCATATCAAAATATTTTTCTCCAGCTGTTCCAAAGAAACCATGGAGGAAAAAAAAAAAAAACAGCAAGTGAACAAACATGAATACAGCTATACACACTCATGCTCTTCTTCTAAAAAATTCATACAAAGACAACATTTTATACTACTTCAAAACAGCAACATCTTTTTTTTATATTCATCATTTGTATTCATCATGCATCCCACAGTTCAAGGCAACACATGTGCTTGTCCCTTCGCACTTCATGATTTAGATGAGACCACGTCCACACAGGCGAGCGGTTATGAACATACGCAATGCATAGCACAGTTAATTAATAATATTTCACAAATGAATCAGGAAAAATTAATTGAAATTCAAAAAACTTTAACTTCAACGTCATTTGAACATTCTCCGATAGAAGTTCCGGCATGATCATGTTGTAATTGACTCTGCAAGTCGAAGGAATCAACAACACAGGCAAGTGCTGGAGGCATCTGCGACATCGTCAACTGTCCCCGTGTCCAAGTGTCTGAAGTGTCTTTTGTCTGTCCCCCCATCGCGGTGTCGGTCACTTCGTACACCCAGCGAACCTGAGCTACGGACACTGGCGAGATTTCACGAGAAGAAGCTCGGTTGCAAGCATTAAAAACATTGCCGTTTTCGTTCCCGAAACCCTAACAAAGAAACAAAAATCCCCGCATCAGGACTTGGTAGGAACATCACCTTGTTGTATAACTTGCCATTTTGTATTTACTTGGGTTCTGTTAGAGTCTAAAGGTGTGAAGGGTTAGGATGTTTGAGAGACTTATCTCACAATCGTGTCTTTAGGTCGTAAAAAGTCGATTCTCCAGAAACTGTAGCCAGAAAGACATTATCATACAACCTTAGCCTCATGCTGCTTCATCGAACGACAATGAAACAGGAAGGTCACGAAAGGGGCACAACCTGGATTTCTATTTTTTTTATTTTTTTTTTTTTTTTTTTTTTGGAGCGGGGGAGGACCGTCGCACGGCGTTTCTTACTTAGTCATATATTTTCCATTTCGAACACTATGCGCCTGTTTCTTCACAAATGACGGAGGAAGGGAACAAAATTCCGTAAGTATTTATAAAGTATAAGTATAATTTCCGTAAGTATTTATTAAGTATAAGTATAATTTCCGTAAGTATTTATTAAGTATAAGTATAATATTACTGGAAATGGAATAGCGGTTTCTCTCCCTCAATCCAAGAAATTGAAAATGCTCAAGAGAAGTACTGTTACGAACTGGGAAGATTTTATACAACACACAACAGCACTTTTCGTGACTTGGAGAATTATTTGAATCTAGTCTATTGAATTTAGTCTACCTCCCCCAACCCTTCCAGTCTGGAAAGTGATATCTTCCACACAGTAAAAACAGACAGTGAGGTGACATAGTTTTCGTCATGTATCACAATAGTTATTACGACTGCCAAGATAGTACTGTCAACAAGGGTTGGGATGTCCATCTGCTGTCCTCGAGTGATAACATTTCTATCATAACCTATCCTGACCCCTCACTTTAAAACTTTGAAGAACTGGAAGCTGGCGTTGACTCATTTTACGATTATGACAACTGCGGTCGCGAAAATGGAAGTTTTCTTCTTTCTCCAGCACAGATCGCTGGAAATTTCACTCTATAATTTATATTATGCTCCGGAAATTTATGCGCAGATCCCCAATTTAATTTAGAGGGAAAGTATGCAGCGACATAATAGTTGGGAGAAGGAGAGGGGGAACCATTATGTCACAAGTCCATTAAAGATGATTTAATGAAAAGTTTTGAAGGACAAAAACAGGACCACTCTTACAAAGATGTTCTCATCACACTAGTGTCACCAACACTAGCGAGATGCGTTTATTAACAGTAATTCCCTTCTAACATTTAAAGATTCGCAAACAGAATTTTTTATAAGTTTTTTTCTAATACAAATAATTTATTTTAAATCCATTTGAAATTATATGATGTACACACTAGATCTTGGCTGTTTTCATTCAGAAAATTTTGAATACTGTTTTTACTATGGGGGGATTAAGAGAAATTTTAGTATTTATTTCTCTGTGTTAACCGATCACAATGTGAAGTTATTTAGGAGAAACGCTAAACCAGATCATTTAAACTATGTATTTACCTTTTAAGATACTCAGGAACTCGTATGTATAAAACGTAAATATAAAACGCTACCTCTTACTTTTCATCTCTGTGTCAGTCTTCATATAATGCATCCTATGGAAAAGCGAAAAAACGAGTGACTAGGGCGCTGGCATCCAAACCTGGAGGCGCCGGATCGATACCCGTGTGGCGCAGCAAACTTTTTCCACAAGCTGACTTAGATCAGTACTATAGGGTGGTTAGGGAAGGAAGGAAAGTCAGCGAAAGAGAGAGGAGAAAGGTTATGTTCTTATAAAAGCTGGCCCTTGAAAAAGTGTGTTTCATCTCACTCGCTGACGACAGCAAGATTTAGGGAATACCTTTACCTTAACGCATTCTGTATGATGCTGCTTTCCCCGCCCTCTCTCTTGAATACGTGAGAAAGAAAAGGAGAGACGACTTAGCCACAAACTACGTGAACGACTAACCATCTTTCAGAAACTCAGTATACCTTAAATGCCAGTAAGGAGTAAGAGCAGCCAGAGTTACAGAGGACGTCATCGATGCACAGAGTCAAGTGATCAAGCCACCCTTCCTTGGTAAGGCAGAACGGCTTTTTCTCCCAAAAGTTCATATTGGTTCATTCACCCTCTTTCCGTCGTCACTCCTGCCTCTCCCGCCAAGCAGTTGATTTGGAAGGATGATGGCGAGACAGCGAGTTGGGACTGTAGTTAGCAACAGAAGGAAGCTGATACTGAAAGTGTTTACAAGTCAGAAATTTCTACATTTTCACACGATTCTCTCACAGACAACCACCCGCGAAATGGATTTGTGCAACTGCAACAACTGTCAAGGGGAGCTACGCAGGTAACTTAGGCGCCACAAACAGGTGGTCTCCCTTGGTCGTGACGACAGCAGGAGAGCCGAGTAACTCGTGCAATCACACGTCATCCGAAAATGGATGCCGTGCGAGGGTCACGAGTTGCGTAGTGTAAGGAAACATTTTAATTACTGATCTGAAACTACTGGATACCCGGCACCTGATTTTGTTGATTCCATCGCACGGCCATCTTACCACTAGTAATTTCATGCATAAATAAATAAAATATTAAAAAAAAAATCATGTAGCCTTGAGAGTGAACGAAAGATAACAGTGGCAAGTCCGCTTTTAAGCACACCTATCTCTAGGTTCTATCCAATAGCTTCAGATGAGTTGCATTCAACGGTACAGGGCGGGTCTCGCGGTTACTTTCTACAAAACAGACAGGAGGGTGATGAGGGTACAGTTCTTTTTGTGTATTCGTTTCATTATGAAACAAGAGTTCAGAGCGATGAAGCAGTCTGCACACTGCCATCAAGTCACAATGTCATATTATGTCCAATAAGCTGACCTCCGCATCATGCGCGCGCGCATACACACAGACACAAAGGCGCGCACACGTACATGTGTGTACACCCTCTCCTACCGCTCCACAATCTCCAACGCTCTTTCTTTCTCTCCTCCTCTCTCTCACACACACACAAATCATGCATGCGAGGAATGCATCTGGAAGCTGTACAGTCAGTCTGATGAGATGCCGAAATATTTATAATTACATCACATGCCCATCTCTGAGCCACCCTGCCAGTCCTTTTGCATCAACAAACGTGCGTCACCCTGGATTTAAAAATAACATACAATGCTTATGTGTCAATGATCCAATAAGCGTGTTGTCCACAAAATGAAAAAAAAAAACCACTAAATAAATAAAAATGTTGGATTGAAGCATCCACGATCCGCAAACGAATGAAATCTGGATAAGACACTGCACTGACGTCTTTCCATCCTTTAGTGACTGGCAGGTCAATAGTCGGGATGAATTTTATGTAATTTCATTAATCGATGTAAGCTTTATGTAGAGAAAACTTGCCGTCGAAGAACCCTCTGACGGGATTCCCGTAAAACACCGATTCCCTTCCCTCACCCTTCCCTCAACTTCCCGCCACATGCACGTCACATCACTACAAGCAAAGGACGTCAGATGAGTTTCTGGTGATGAACTATTAACCTCGAGTGGAATTCAAAGCAGGGAACAAGGTGTCATGGTAACTGACATGGGGAAGAAAACAAATAATAGAAGAAAACCCAAAAGTATCGGATGTTAAGCAAACATCACAAGCTTTCTTAGAAGCATTTGACCCAAACCCTGTTGTTAAAATCGGTCTAGACAAAGAAAATCACGCCATCTGCACTCAGCGTGTCGCTTCGGTCCAGTTCAGTTCCTGCGGTCGCTGACGAGCAAGGTGCTGACGTGACAGAAGTAGCGAACGTCAGACTAGCCACTGTCCACGTTCCTGACACCAAAGGGTGAGTGAGCTGCTCTCAGTCCATGCCCTCGTCTTTCCGGTCGCCGCCATGTTGCAGAGATGAGGATCTCGACGAAAAAGACAGAAGGACGCTGAGCAGAACGGCTCCCGACACAGGGCGAGTGATGTGCTTGTGTGTATATAGATATACTGTATCGAGTCAGGCAATCGGTAGATTTCTCGCCTTAATCGCGTCAGAATGCCGGTTTGGACTCCTCAAGACGAAAGTGCAGGATCTCTTCCATTTTAAATCACAGATAGCTGTCGGGAATGCCAGAAAGAAAATAATAATGAAAAAAAAAAAAAAAAAAAACGACAACCAAAGGTTACACTGTCTCCAGTTCTCACTGTTAAAATAAAAGTTTCTAAGAATCGCTTGCACAAAACTTGTCACAAGAACACAAACTCTGCTCTTGCGAGGTTTAACAAAAAAAAAAAAAAAAAAAAACACCCCAGAAGTTCTTGTTTCATTTTTACCTCTTGGCAAAATGTTCAATGATTATCTGAATTATCTCTTCCACGAAAAAGCAGCTGAAGCACCGTTTTTTGCTTGTTTTTTTTTTTCAACTTCTCTGTCTTCTCGAATTGCCTTGCTGCAAGCCCTGCCCTGTTTGGCGGGAGTCTCGGTACAGAGTGCTGGCCTTTGAACATTCGTCCCTCCCCTCCACGACACGCTGAAAGGCTTCGTCCTCCATCCCTCCTGACTGAAGCGCCGTTACTTTACTGCGTGTTCGCTGCTGCTTCTCTGGTACAACAGCCTCCTAGACAAGAACGTCTCTGGGTGTCTCCGAACACATCCACATGTTCTCCACACACATACCTGCCCACATTTCTCCAATTGTAAATGATTCCACTTTACCATTCCACGCAAGAGTAACTACGTCTCCATTCATTACAGTCCCCACCTGCAAGTGTTCCTGTTTCTCCACACAGCTTCGCTCTTAAATGCCCATAATTTTTGAGAAAAGACGTGTGGATACAGTTCATGTGTCTTCTCTTCTTTTTTTTTTTTTTTTGGACATGCGTCTTGGCTTTGAACAGCACATCTTTTATATTAAAAAAAAAAAAATAAAGCTCCAAAAATCTTTAGAGAAGCTGATACCTGGCTGTAGGGACTTCCTGTTACCATTAAGCGTTTCGCTGCAAAGTTACTTCACCTTTCTTTTTTTAAAAATAAAAGGATTTTATGCCCATGAGACAGAAGAAATTGTGTGTATACCGTGTAGGCACATTTCCCAGTGTCACTGAATCACACGTCACTCACTAGTAGAAACAAGTGCTAGTCTTGTTGACCACTGACTCGAGAACCCAGGCGTAACTCCCTAGGGTAAGGCGCCGCTGAAATACGATCTCCGACCGTCAACACCCCACAGTCAATACTGCATTCATTTCTGACGACTGCTGCTGACATCTGGCGGATCGGATGATGAGGGTTGAGGTTGGGTCGGAAGGGATGAATCCAACGATCGTACTAAAATCCTGAAAATGTCCACACCAATAACCCCTACAACTAAAAACTTAAGATGACGGAGAGGGGCACAGTTCTCAAAATTCGGGCGGCGCGCAGATGATCACTGACGCCACAAGCAAGGTCCATCCTCTTGGACTGGGGGCCAAGCGACACGGTGCCAGACAAAAAAGCGACGCCTAGGGAGGAGTGAGTCCCGCACGTCTTCAGTGTCCAAAACATCGAGGTTCTTTCCCCTAAGCTCCCTTTTCCCATCTCTCTCTCCCCGCATCTCTCTGACAACCTCAGCGGGTCATATTCGCCGGAGGTCCTGTCAGCGGCCACTAGGAAGAGGGGGTACCCGAAGCATCCGAGGAGGTGCGGGTGACGGGGAGAGATCCCGATGACACCTGCATCCACATGGTAGTGTAGCACATGACATAAACGAAGATAACGGCAAGGAAGACGAGAAGGATGGTGCGGTTCTTGCACACTCGGAACTGGTACAGGCGCGATGACGTGCGGGTCAGCCCCACCAGCACCACGAAGGCGATGACGGCCACTATCGCCAGCATGGTGACGTTACTGCTCACATGGGACACCTGGGAGAGAAAGAAGACAGGTGAGCATTGGAATACAGAGGAAGATGGTGGAGGTGTATGCAAGATATGGAAGGAGAGGATGGGGTGTGAGGAGAGGGAGCGAACAGAATATCCGGTGCACATTAAGGATTTGAAACACCTGTGGCACAAAGAAAGAATGAAAGAAGGTAACAAAGGGAAGAGAGAAAAAGACAAAGCAAACAACTATTAAATAAAGACAAAAAAAAAAAAACAAAGAAGAAGAACAGAATATCCGGTGCACGTTAAGAGTGTGAGGATTGAACACCTGTGACACAGACAATGAAAGAAGGCGACAAAGAGAAGAGAGAAGGACACAAAGAAAACGCATGTTCGGCAAATAAAGTAAGAGAACAAGAAATACAGGAGAAGAACAGATATAGTTTCACAGTCAGAAGAGAGGCAAGGAATTTAAACATTAAAATGTCTGAAGGACAGACAGACAGGCAGGTTAAACGAATCTCATGGCAACAGCCGTCAATGGTCGCGTCGGAGAAGTTTGTAAACACAATATTTTCGATGTTACACGATACACGAATTTTAGGTTCAAAACTTACTGCGTGTAAGAGAGAGAGAGATCAGAAGTGATAGAAGGACTGTATCAGCGAATAACATCTTTCACGCTGCGTTGCACGCTGAACAACTGCTCCAATACTGTCAAAGATCTTTTCCACTCTGCACGTGATACCAACATTGTCGTGTGCTCCTCCACAGTTGCCTTCTTACTGCTCTCATCCTCTCCACCTCCACAAATCAAACGACATGCCTGGTGTCTGTGCAACAAAAGCAACCTACCCACGTGCAGTTAACGTTGTTTCCCTTTATCCGCAAAACAACGTCGTCCTTCACGTCCACCCCTGGCCTGCATCCGTCACCTTGGCAACCAGATCCCGAGTGTCGGCCTCGACTAACGCCACGTCTGTAGCAGTAGTCTGGCCCGCTGATCTGACCAACGCTCAACCCCCGTCTTAAAAAAAAAATAAACAACAAACATTGTTTACACAAACAGGAAAAAAATATTCAGCCATCTGTGCACTGCAGGGTGAGTGTGAGAGAGATTTGGAATTTTTTTTTTTAGAAAACCACTTGGTTGAAAGATAGAAAGAAAAAAAGACAGAATGTGTTTATAAAAAAGTAAAGTAGCTTTTTAACATCCTGAGGTTAGCAAGTGCAGAATGTCTGATAATAGCAATTGTGGTGTATGCTCTATGACCACACCCATCCGCCGACCCGCCCACCTGTGCTGCAGCACACCTACCTCAGCATGCGACAGCGGTGTTCCGTCAGCCGCTCGCCCGCCGCGTCCAGGCTGCGCGTCTCTTTACTGCTCCACAACCTCTCCGCCACGGCAGACGTCCTCGGCCTGCCAACGCAACAATAAGCAGTCTGTGGGTTTTTTCCCTTCCTCTTTCTTCGTTCTAAATTCCGCACCTAACTTCCGCCACCCCACCTTAGAGCATTTCCCATAAATCTTGTCAACCAACAACTTTGCTAAGAGTCAGACTAAACAGCGGTAAACTTAGTGACATGCTAATGAGGGGCACTGGGTGTTAACCTCAATAACAATGTGTCAGTCTTAGTGTTACCTGAAATAAAATAGATGCACTTTACCGGGAGGATGCAGCATGCACTACACCCCAGTGTGCGATATCCGTTAATATATAAGAGATTACGTGGTCTGTGTGTGTGTGTCCTCGTGTGCACGTATTCTGTTTGCAGGGTGAGTAAATAGCTTGTTGGGGTTGAGAGGTTGACAGGAGAGAGAGAGAAAAGAGGAAGAATAATTGTCAGAACGGCCACAGGTCTCAGCACAGACAAAATCAATCTCAAAGGAGAAAAGACTGGAAGGAAAATTGAGGGCAAAGATACAGCAAGCGCTAAACTCGCAAGAAATAGTCCGCCTCCCGCTATACGTACCACGTGACCTGCATGAGGTTCTCGCTGTCGATGTATTCCGCCCACAGGCACGCCTCACCTCCCTTCACTTTCTTCTCGTCGATGCTGTAACCTGCGCGTGTACACACACACAAACACATATTAAAGCAACTAGTCTCACTTTGATAACGCAATTAAAAATACTTTTCAAAATCTATTTTTTTTTCCTGTTTTTAGGATGAGGTGGCGCTTGTTTATAAACTCGTGAATTGGTGATACGGAGAGAAAGAAAAGGAAAGAGAGACAGGACAGAGCCGAGAGAAAGAAAGGAAAAAAACGAGGTTTGGGGGAGGGGAGAGAGAGAGAGTGGGGGACTGGGAGAGGAGAAGTGATCTTGACACTAACCGTAACTGGTGTCGACTGGGTCGCACTGATAGTACTTGGGCCACTTAACGCCGTACTCCACGTGATCCAGGTACCAACAGGTGGAGTAGATGACGTCATAGCCCAGAGAGATGGCCCGGCTCACGTCGGCCATGTCCCCCATCCACACCTGTATCAGAGTGTCGTTGGGCAGCTGCAGGCAAAGAGGTCAAAGGTCGGGCTGTGAGCATGACGAGTCTTTTAACCAAGGATCCTACTAAGTACATACAACCTGCAAGTTTTATCACCTGCCCTACGCTGATGTTCTTACCCCATGCTGCGACCCCCTACCACCACCACTTCCGCAGTATCTAGGATACGCAATCAATTCTACCCGATGCAGCATCAACTCCTGGGTGAGCTTATTCATCTATAAAGTTTTATTGGGTACATTAATGTAAACTGCTCACGCAGATATCCGGGATTTCTTTTTTATCCTTGTTCTGTCTTTGGTGATAAGTGTCTTGAAAGCTATAATCCCCTATCGAGAAAATTCCGCCTTTTGTGGGCGGCTCGACACAGATCAAAGACATGCACAGCAAAGGCACTAAAGACAAGGCAAGAAGCAGGGTGGCCAATATAATTTCGATTCTAGCGTCAATAGTCGATTGCACAGCAGATTTAAAAGTTTCAAGTCTTGTCTCACGTTCTTTGCCATACCACTGCAATACTTCATTACCAGGTCGAAATGCAGTTCGTCATTCCACGCCATATTTACTCTCACGTACTTCGATTCGAATTTTTTTTTTAATCACATTTTCGTGCTGTTATCTGTCTGTAGTAATTTAAATACATGACTAACAGGAGTGAGAGATCAAACACAAGGAAGCAGTGATGCCGAAAAACTCCAGCAAGGCCATGACCGCTGACCTGTGACGTAGTACTCACAGTCCAGGTGGATGCTGGGAGAGGTGGTGTTGGTACAGACAGTTATAGACTATTAACATCTAACTGTGCTCTTCACTGCCACTGGCTTCACCCTAGGGATCCATATAGGCAACCTTGTCTAACATCAGCAAACCAACTTTCAAAAAAAAAAAAAAAAATGTTCCATTGTTCTTATCTGAAAGGTCGCATCAACAGTCAGCCGTCAGTATGATCGACTACCGCCAACAACTCCCCCTGCCCAGGCTTGAGGACGAATAAAGCTTGAATAAAAAGCATCCTGCAGATTGGCCCAAGCACACATTTTCCTTTGGCCGTGTATATGTTAAAAGGGACGGCAAGCATATCTGTTCATCTACTCCACCACCCCATCCCACCCCTCCTTCATTTCTCAAAAGCTTAATTTTCTGGGGTTTTTTTTTTTTTTTTTTTGATGTTTCGATGTTTTGGATCGATGGAAACTTTTGCCATCCAGAAGAGAAACTTTGTGTCTGTGTCACTCAGTAGGCAGAGGGAGTTGCTCTTTGATCTTATAATGTTTCCTGTGCCTGTCCCCTACAATTTTAATGTCATAAAGAAAGGAAAAAAAAGAAAGAAAAAGGGATCTATTGATTCTTTATAAATGGGTTTGAGGAAATGAACACCCATATCTCTTTTTCCTACTCTCAATTTTCATTTAGTATGGAGGGTTAACCGTCGAAGAAAAGTTTTTTTTCTGTTAAACACTCCTAATTATACCCTCCGTTCATGACGCTGGTGGCGATGTACTCGTGTTAGAACTAGTCAGCCTCCTTCTGGCAGATGACTTAGCTTGCATGAACAGAGACAAACCTAAGTCATGGTCTGCACCATCACTATAACCAAACACCGACCGAGGAACTGAACGTTTGACCAACAATTCCTTGAACTCTAACCTTCAAATCGTTGTTCATGACCTCCTGCCACATGACGAATCGGACGCCATTTTCCCGCGACATGCCGGAGTCTTTGATGTCCTTCATCAACCTGCAAAAAATGCAATCAAGCAAGCATGTGCCATCAATTTTCTCCTCCCTCGTCATCCTGACGCTGCATTTTATAAAGAACGAACAAGGCCTCTAATTAATAATTTTCACGACGTCTGCCATATTCCGTGGAGAACTGGAAAATTTGAAAGCAAAGTAAAACTTTCGATCTTTTATTTTAAGAAAAAGGTCTTTCAACAAATTTCGACAAAACCTGTCTAGCGAATGACTAACTCTTTGGAGGACTGGAAGACTGGTAGGATACATTTTAGATAAAGAGAAAAAGGAACGAACAAACAAACCAAAGAAAGAAAGATAAAAAGAAAGAATAAATGAAATTTAAATAAAAAAATTGATAAGCCTCTTTTCTCTCTCTATATCTCTCTCACACACAGAGTGACAAAACAAACATAAGCAAGCAGTGTTGCCGAAGACCATACAGCAAGGCCACGACCGCTGACCTGTTGACGTAGTACTCATACACCAGGCGGATGTTGGGAGACGTGGTGTCGAAGAAAGACTGCTGAGAGCGGCCAGTGCGGTCTGTCTGCCGAGAAATCTGGTCCCCAAACTTAATGACGTCAGGGTTGGACTGCCTGCGACAAAGTCATTGCAAAGGTCTATGACGTCAGGGGTTTGCAAGTTGTTCAAGCGAGCTTCAGATGGTGACGTCAGATATCTGGTTGTAGAGGTACGAGCCTCTTGTGTTTGTACGTCACTGTCTACTCTATGAGTTTGCGTCATCGCCAGCTCTACGTTTGGGCTAAATTACTTTTGACAAACTTCCCTGCCGCAGGAAAAAAAAAATCTCTAAGAGCTACTAATCAACCGATATTTGTGGATCTTCCACCGTAAAACTAGGTCATAGGTCAGAACATTTTTTTATTTAAAAAAGGAGATACATTGGACTTACCAGCACCCCAATGGCACTTCGTCCTCCGCCCAAATGCAGAAAGTCGTCTTTGAAGACGCCCATGATCTCGCCGAAGAGGCTTTTGAGAAAACTGTAGCTGGAGTTACGGACAGGGTCGATGGGGCCCAGGTAACCTTTGATCGGCGTCATCCCTGCGTAGCACTGGGTCAGAAGGTCGGGTTTGCTTAAACCCCAAGAGTAAGTGTGTCCTGCAGGAAAAAAGGAAAACCCGGTTAAACCAATGAATGACAAAAGATGAACAACGAATTACACACAAGAAAGAAAAGAGGAAAAACGAACAGAATAAGCAAAGAAAAATATATAAAGGAAGGAAGGGGGAAAATCTAACGGTGTACAAATCCAAAAATCTTAAGCAAATCAAAAACAAACAGACACTAATATTTGTATTTTATCTGAGAGTAAACTTGAGCACTTAAGACTCTCGGAAAGGTAAAGGCTAGAAAGTGCAGTACAGTTTTATATATAAACACACACGCACACACACGATCAAACAGCTGTGCTACTTAAACCTCGCGTAGGCCTGCTATTCTATTTGTCACATAAACAGGGGGCGCCTAACTTGTCAGACTGGTTTCACCTGTGCTGTCAAACCCCCGTCGCCACCAAAGATATTAGTTTGTACCAGCTGGCAGCTATCCATCGATGGTTTAAACGGTCGTGAACACCACAAGTGTACACCATGTGAGTCAACTTAATTTACGACTCTGTCAGCCATATCGAAGGCATAAAAGTTTGCTGCCAAAAAGAAAAATAAAACTGTTTATACTGCCAGCTTCACGCAATACAGTGGGCGAGTACGAGGTGATGTCCTAACGCTACCCGCCACTCACCTGGGGTGTCAAACTCCGGCATCACCTCGAATACCACGCAGTCTGGCATACTCGATGATGTCTGTAATATCTTTGTGGGAATATATAAACGTTGGATGAAATGCACCCTGAAAAATATATGAACAGTGGTTAAACTCTCTCTCTGACCCCCACACACACAAAGACCTTTCGCATTCCAATGTCAAGGTATTAAGCATAAAAAAGAGGAATTTAAAGGATGGAGTAGCTTTCACTGTAAAGAGATCGTATTAAAATTAAAACGAGGGAGGGGTGCGAAGATGAATCCACAAAAATATTTATCTTGTACCTTTGCGCTGAGTTCTGGGAAAAGCTGACTTTGGTACGGAAACGACTGGTCGTCCACGATGTGCCAATGAAACACATTCATCTTGTTCATCTCCATGGCGTCCTGACACAAACCAACACACACACGCCCATGAACGTGTTACTTTTTCATGTTTGAAATATGTTTGTCGGTCAGGTAATGGCACAAAAAGCATCAAAATTACCCTCTTCTCTCCCATTCCGAAATGTGAATCAAAAAAGAAAGAAAAAGATTTACAGTAAGAAGCGCTCAGTCTCACACCATACAAAAGCAAGGTAACGTTACAGCAGGCAGACAGAAAGCAGATTGACGTCTGGCATGACCTTTGCCCATACCCCCTGACCCTAGCTAACAAGATGCTGGTATTTCCTGACAATGTGATCCACGTGTCTGATTACTGATCTGTTTCTACTCCACTTCAATGGCTGTACATGTGTCTTGTTAACAAACTAATCTATGAATGTCATCCAACAAAAGAGCGACCTGGCATTCCCATGAACTTTACAGGACTCTAGGAACTGTGTCTCTGTCTTGGGTTTTTGTTGTTTGTCATGAGCAGAGAGCCTGGCTTTGGCTGGGATACCGAGCTATAAAAGATCACAATATTATTATTACTGTGTCCTTTACAATGTTAACATATCCAAGAATTATCTTGACGTAGCTGATGACCTTTTCCCGTAGATGGCGAAGTTTGTGTCTCATGTCACATTTTGTGCCTCCCATTATGTTATTCTTTCCAGCATTTGCACCCAACTGGGATATGAATAATCTACAACCTGATTGCGTGTTACCATTGAGGAAAGCCACTCACCAGCATGTCCAGGATGACCTCCTTGAAGACGTAGTGTCGCGAAGTGTCGATGAGGATGCCGCGATGCGGGAAGCGGGGGTAGTCGCTGATGATGCTCTCCTTGACGTACAGCTGCCAGCAGAACAAAGACCAGACACGTGACCTCAAGCGCACAGGCAGCGACAAAAGGGAACAACATCTAGGTCCTAACCTTTAATTGTAAACTTTTACGAGTCGCCTACCTACAGACGGTCTGGCAACTTTTACAACCATTCTTAATGAGCGCTGCCAGAAACATTACCTTATCAATGCCAGTGTAACATCTAACCCTGTACGTAATGACGCCAATCAGAGACCAATGTGCCCATTACACGGGTGTCCGTTTCTAAATGATGGGCTAATGATGAACCTAACTTGCCATACTCGTGTTTCTGTATTGTATTGTTGACCTGTACTCTTTCGTGCACAGAGTATCGAGCACGCCTTCACACGGAAAAAAATATGCTCTACATATTTAATATCATCTAACTATTTAATAGGCCTGTTGTATTAGGATTGCTCTTTCGTAATATCTTCATTATTACACGCTAGAGGAAAAATTGATTGCGTTTTTGATTATCAGCGTATTGCGCCCTGTCAACAGGTTTTTAAAACAGAGAGCATAGTGAAGCCACGTAAACAGGTGCTACAGATAAACAGAAAATATGAGTGCCGAGGATGAGAACTGAATCCACAACACATAACCCTGGTACGGTACCGCCGTGCCACCGAATCTCCCCTCCTTTAGAGAGTGAAAACACACAGAGAAAAAGATTGTTTTATATATATATGTTATGAACAAACTTGTGTACATGTATTGGAATGCTATTCTGTGTATCTATTACAAACCTATACTGTACAGAGTTGCGAGCCATTTAGAGGTGAGATGAGATCTTAAGGAGCACTCGCGGCACTAACTGCTGTATACACCTGACAGCCAAAGCTGTGCCACGTTGAAAAAGCAGCAAAGTTTCGTCAACACGTGTTACGCAGCACTTTATTTTCTGCAGCAGGCCGCCATTATGCAAGACACAGCGGCAAGCAAGCAGATTCGTGCGCGCGTGTTGTGCGGTAAAATTTATTAAAATTATGGTAGTAGATATTTACAAAAGTTTAGACGCTTATCTAATATTTATCTAATTTTTAATTTGTTTAACATTTATAGTTAATTGTATGGCCCGGTCCGCCGAGCTATCACGTGACTAACTGTACCACGTGCTCCGTCTTTCGCCTCAACAACGTGCTCGCCATTGTAAGACGCTGTCGTATCCTGTTCTGGAGAAAGAACTTGCTGTGCAGTTTGGCTTTAAATCTTCATTCAAATTTTGTCTACCTGCTAATTCAGTGTATTTAATTTTTGTTTGTCGTGAATTTATAGATCCTTTTATAGATATTTCATAGATAAGCAATGTGATGATAGACTTCAGCTATTTGATATTGTCTTTTGAAAGTTCTGACATATAATCGTATGTTAAATTTTTCTTTTTTAATCACAGCTGTTTATAGAGTATAATCTTCATATCTCATCTGCATTTTTTTAAATATTAAATATAATTTAGATAGCATGGACTATTCGTACTCAACGAAAAGAAGAAGAATCAGAGCCAGAGTTAGAGAACATTTAGAGTATGCTAGAAATGCCATGAATAACGAGCCACACCAGGAATCGTGCAACGACCAAGCGGCTTTTAGTCCGCTAAGGGCCAGTACCATTGGAGATCAGACCAGTGAAGGTACTGCACTACACACTCTTTGCTGGAGTACTAACTCAGACCCACTTCCTTCATTAATGTCTTCACACATATTATTGGTCAAGTTGAAAAAAAAAATGATACTATTTATAACATCAACTGGTTTTTTCACTCTGTAGTATTCACATTATTAATAAAATCCACATTTGCTTAAAGGATTGAAGTGATGTAAAGCGAAAGGCTGTGCATGCTAATTTTCCTTTGACACGGAAAAGTACACTTGATATTTAGAGCGAAGAACTAATTAAAACTCTTCTTTGCAGATGGCATGTCTGAGTCAAGCTCCAATAATTTGACTAGTAAGTTTATTTTCCATCTCCCTCTATAATTTGTGATCACTGGACAAATATTAATGTTGATTACATGTATATGTTCTTATCAACCTCAAGATTCTGTTAAATTTTGTAAATTCTGTCAATAACCTAAAATACCTTATTTTAAATCAATTTTAGAACTAATAATAATATTTTGATTGCAGTTTATTTGCTGACCAGACTTTTGGACAAACTTGAGGAACTCTCCCAAAAAGTAACGCAGAATACAATTATTCTGCAAAATCTGGCTTCACAGAGTGATGACCCCAGCAGCCATTCCGGATGGGTTAGTGCTTCCCCTGAACTCCGCGGAAGAAATTAATGAGCTGGAGGAGGGGTTAATGGACAAGGAGTTTAGGTCAAAAGTGGTATGTTAAATGTTATGTTGTTATGAAGTACACTTTTTAGCTACAATTTCTAACTGTACCCTTAGCAATAAATAACAAATCAATTGTTATGTGATAGTCTTGATAAATTATTCAGAAAGTATCTAGTGAGTTGCATGTCTATTGTCGGTTTCTACATTCTGGAAATAATGTTTTTCTTTTTACAGATTCAGCACCTTTCCTGCATTGGGGGGGATTCTGTGAGCTCCCTTGTGAGAAGAATTTTAAGAAGGGTGATAAGCTCAGAGGTTGCAGTTAAATACAATTTCAGCGGTGCTAAAGGAAAGAACAGCTTCCACACACTTCAGCTGAGGGGAGTTTTAATTGGTGCGTGGTTGTTATTGGACTGCTTTGATGTGTACCATAATCTGTAAAGTTTACAGACTGATTTTTGTTGTGCATCCCAGTTTTTTATTTTCTCTTCATTTACTTTATAGATGCATCTGTATTCACATCCTTCCATTATGCTTTCCTTCTGTACACAGCGGCAGTTAGGAGAACCTTTAGCACCGCTTCAGAAGCTGATATTGACGGTGTAACTCGGAAGTTTTTTTCTAATGCCAGAGACAGGGATGGAGGGAGAGCACGAAGGACATCTAGTGGTAAGAGCATTGGAACAATTCTTTTAAAGGTAGCATGGAGTTTGAAAATAAAAAAAAGATAAATAATTGATAAGATCAAACACTTGGTATTATGTTAAATCATGAACTAGAATTGAAGTTAAAATGGAATCAACAATTACCAACTCGGATTTTTTCTGAAAAATGTTGATGATGCACCAAAAATAACTTGGCTTTAGGCACATAGCAGCCAAACATTATTTAGAACCTCAGGATAAGCCTACACAGTTAGAATAATGAAAATTGTCTTTATTTCTAACTTGTTGCTAAAGCTTTTTATTTTATTTTTTTTGCTACAATTAGCATGAAGACTTTGAAGACTCAATTCTTTATTGTAAATAAATATTTAAACCATTTTTATTTTTTGCTGGTATGTGATTGTTTTGAATACTGTAATGATTTTTTTTCTTTGGTCAGGGACCCACGACAACTAGGCTGAATACTTCAAATACTTTAAAAAGTCACATTCAATGAATATTAAAACCATTATTATATTTTGCTTGTTCATGATAATTTGTTTTAAATATTGTAATGATTTTTGTTTTGTTAGGCTTTCACGACAACTAACCTGAAAACTTTGAAAAGTGTTGTAAATAAATAATAAAACCAAGTTTATTATTTGCTTATATGTGTGAATCTGATAGATTGTTTTCAAGATTGTAATGATTTTTTTTTTGTCAGGCATTCTCAACAAATTCTTTGCTTGTATATATGCATGTGATAATTTGATTTTTTTGTCAGGCATTTGCAACACATTGTTGTCGATTAATATTAAAACCATGTTTATCGTTTGCTTGTATGTAATAATAAATTGTTGAATCATATTCTTTGTCTGCTGGTATTTAGGGAGAGTAAGAGTGAATGACAGCACCTTCATTTAAATGTCTGAAAGATGTAAGATTGTTTTTTAATGTGCCAATGGTGCTGAAAGGGAAATTTGGGACAAGATGAAGGTTAAGTAGGTTTTGGAGTCGAGCTTCGAAGGGCTGAGAAGAGTTTTTAGGGTGGGGCTGAGAGGTGTTTTGAAGAGTTAGTTCTCCCAAAACCCACAAGGTGCTGATGCTGATTACGCTTCCATCCCCCGTAACTTTCCTTAGCGGCCCCATTTCTCAGCCCGAAAGGGGCCCTTTCTGGGCTGATGAACGCTTGCATGCTGGGGAGTGTTGCTGTAGCTTGATAACGTACACGATAAATGCAACGATGATAAGACAACATTGAAGCCTTGCTAATGTATCCACTGCCACACCAAGGCAGCTAATCATGTGACAACTTACCCTGTCATCGATGCCGCGCCAGACGACCTGACTCAGGGTCTCCAGCCCACGCAGCAGCCCCCACACCTCGTTGGCCCAAATATAGGCTGAGCCCTTCTTGACCACCAGATCATCTGCAATTCATGAAAAATAAAACAACAAACGCAGCTTAAAAGCGGTATTCTTGACAAAAAACTTCTCTTGTATAACATTATTCGTATGCGAAGTTACTTTCATCGAGGATCTTCCGGAGGTATTAACTGAATTAAACAAATAGATGTTTGTGCGGCACAGAACTAGCTGCCAGGTAGAGATCCCCAACACCCACAATACTTTATAGACCCTTGTGGAAACTATGCATCACTAGACCTCGTCAACGATAAAAGCCACATCAACATCACAATAAGTCATCCATTCAACAAAACAAATGATAACGATGAAACAAGTTACTCCTCCACTCATGGTCGTGCGTTGTAGTCCCTAAAAATCCCTGATTTACGTACTTTATATATAAAAATAAAAAAAATAAAAGCATTCTATAAATAGGATGGGAACTTAATTGCTTGTTTTATGTCTTTGAGGAACGATATCCTAATGACCTCATAAAGGTCGTCAAAAGATGCCTTCATGGTGTGTAACCGTCTCATGATAAAACAAGAAAAAAGGTTCGTAAAGTAAATAACATGACATTATCAACACATTAGTGTTGACACCTTCACATCAATTTTATGTTTTTATCTCTTTCCAGCACAGAGTTGTTGTTGCTGGGGGAAGGGAGGAGTGGTACTCACATGACTCGTCCGACTTGAGGTTTGGGAAGACCGTGCAGGGCCTGCGGACCTTTGATGGCGATCTTTTTGATGTTGGGTGCCGTGCGGTACAGCTGGGAGTTGTACTTGGGCTCAGGGGCCTCCAGGTGCGTGCCCTCCGCGTTCTGCAGGTTGTCGTACATGTCCTGCACGGCGTCTCCACGATACGCACCTTGTATCGCTTCAAGGCCTGCAGGGGGGCAATACACAACAAAAACGTTACTTCCCTCTCTGGGGAAGAGGTAGGGGAACAGGAGGGCGAAGGGAAGGGTTCACCGGAAGTACTCTATCAGGTCCTGTCGTAGATACACCATCAGAATCGGAAATATTCCCCCGATACACTTAAAATATCGAATACCAGGACGTACCACTTGATTTATTCTGGGACACTAACTACCAGGACCGTGCAGTACTACTCGAAGTATTATTTAGATACTGACTGACAAAACCGCAAAGTACCACCAATGTACTTAAACCGAAAGTTGTACCTGTCGTACGATGTCGTACCAGCAGGCGTGAAGCTATCATTGCACGTCTCTCCAGTCTTACTAACATTCAATGTTTGTATCTAAATTTGGCGGAGGAACGGGGAAAATGTGGAAGGGGTCGTGCCAAACACGGACTTGTATTACTGGACTGCTTTACAGAGGATTTTATTTTCAGTTAACTACTAGAACGAGGCTAAAGTACGAAGCTTCCGATTTCGGGAACGACATGACTACGTCAGGAAGATTAGCAACATTTGAATGATCAAGAGATATAACTAAAAAATCTAACCAAGAAGATATTTACAATTTCATTTTGGACTAAGCATACAGTTCACACAGAGGCTGATTTTTGTGTTTGCTGTGTGAATGAAGAGGTAACGTCCCACTGGTTACGTGCGGCGCGGTCCATGGCTTTGAAAGTGACCGAAGCGTTAGACAACACATTGCTAATCCAAAATACGAGGATATTTTAAAGTCGAATGAGGTCACTACTGTGGATTTCATTGTAGGAAGGTGCTAGAGGGGGCTGTTAAAAACCCGACAGCCGAACGAAAATCAACACATTTCAGTGCCAGAGTACTTATTTATCATTGTACTGCGCAATCATGCATTTGTGTGCACATGTGCATTCAGGCGTTCACGCAGGCACAATCGACAAAAGTATTGCTTTGAACAATGATTTGTTGATGTTATGCAACATATGTCAACGCAGCTGATGTGGAACGTACGGCGGGAAGGAAGCTATGAGACGAGGGAGAGAGAGAGAGAAAAGGTATAATAAACACAGGGAAAGGGGGAAACAAGAGGGTGCATCGAAAGGGAGGGTGAGCACATCAATTTTACCTGTTCCATAATGTCACAGGTTATGTTACCGGTGACTATAAAGGAAAATTTGGGGTCCAGAGTAAAGACTGTCTTCTCTTTCTTTGTGTAGTACTGCGGCAGCGGCCATGGTTCACCTGTCGTGGGGTGTGGAGCACGGCGCACCTGCAAAAAGGTAAGGACGTCCTCACATGACACATCACACAGGTGACATCAAGGACCTGGTAATCATTGTTTAATATGCAGACTCTGGAGTCTTCTTAAAGCCACAGTGCGCTGACAGACGAATTGCATATCACGGATTCATTACGCCAAATACGCGTGCTCGTGCGTGTGTGCGTGCTTGTAAGCAAATGTCTTCTGTGGAAAGAGGTAGTATAACATTACAATGATATTAATACCCTGCACTATTTGCCAAATTGTTAAAACATAATGACTAATCTAATTTTGAAAATAGACGAAAAAAGACAGTTACAGATGATAATGAAGATGACGATCAGGAAGAAGAAGAGGATGTGACAACGACGACAATAGCCAGACAGGACGTGCACGTTGGCAAAACCCGAGGGTGGATGATCACTAAATCATACCTTCATTTCCGCAGCTCCGTAGTTCTCGAAGGAGATGGAGAAGTCGTCCCAGTCCCAGTTGATCTGCAGGCCTCCTATGGTCCTCTGCGGCTGGTTCTGCGGGAAGACGTTGACCGGGGGGTTGTTCTGTTGGAAGACGTTGACCGGGGGGTTGTTCTGTTGGAAGACCGGATTGTTGTTTTGCTGGAAGACGTTAGCTGGATTGTTCTCCACACGGTTCACGCCTTCCCCTGCAACCACATTCTGGATAAGCCCCGGTACCTTGACCCTCGACTCAGCTTGCGCTGTCGCCATCGGTGCCACCTCCACCACGTGAGGCTGGACTTCCACAGGGTTGGCGGCGCCTTGCCCTGCCCGGTCCCCGTTCTTGATATTGCTGTCTACACCGAAAGCTCCGTGAGGAATATTGATGTTTTCTTGCTCTTGGGAGTTGGCACGGGATACGCCCGTTTGGTCGGCACAGGGTTCTTTAGCTCCTCTCCAGGTCCCTGCGGCTGCTGTTGCCCACTCTGGTTGACCTTTTCAACGTTGCCAAAGTTATTCTGCTGCTGCATCTGTTGCACTGGCTGCTGCTGTTGCTGCTGCTGCTGCATTCCCCAATGCTGCTGGTCTTGCCGCTGCTCAGCCTGCTCTTTCTGCTTCGCCACTTCTTCCTGCACTAGGCGTATCTCCTCCTTTCGCAGCTTCAAGGCTGCCTCCATGTTCTGAGAGTGACTTGCTGCACCCGCCATCCTCTCACCTGGCTGAGGAGGGGCAGGAGCAGGCGTCGTACCTGCTGGCTTCCAAGCCGGCTGCTGCAGATGCTGCTGTCCGATGTAATCCCTGCTTTTCTGGGGAAGCTTTTTGTTGTTGATGAGGCGGCTGAATTCTAGACTTAGCTCTGTTAGTGTCAAGTAAGACATCAACTTCCTGTCCCCTTCCTGCACATTAATAATTCATAATTAATAATACGTCAGGCTCCCGCTCGCTAAACATACTTCGTTAGGGTTTATACGGGTCTGATTACACTGAAAATAAGGACCTTCTAAGGATCTTTTATGGACATGGAAACATATTCTAAGGACCATTTGAGGATGTTTTCATATCGCGTATAAAGGGTAAACTGAACTAACTACAGGTTATTAGTCACTCATTTTATTTCACTTATTATAGATTTATAGATTTTTATCAGGGCTGAAGAACTAAGTATAAACTCTATGGTGTTTCTTATTCTTCCCATATTTTTCTGGTTTCGCGTGTGCTTTTAAACTAGCTTCATTCATGGAAGTAATAATCAAACATGCAGTACAAATTCCCCACTGTACTTTTGTCTGTTGTGTCTACGATATGCAGTTTTATCATCTTTTTTCTTTTAACCATCAATGTTGGAAACTGCACATATTCTTGCTAACAGAAGTCTTGAAAGAAACAGCTCCTAGCTCAATCATCAAACCCCATTTTATAATTAGCTGGATCCCGGGAACAAAAACAAAGTTTAAAATTTTTTTTAATCAAAATAATTATCTGCATCAATGAGAATATGCTAATACTGACTCAAATTCCAACAAACAAATCATGCACCCCATTAGTGTCTGTATAGCTGTCTCCTATAGCCCTGCTTTGTGTGTGTGTGTGTGAGGGGATATCACTTTCCTATCCCATTTCACACCCACACACACTTTTGTCAATGATCTACCGATGACTTTCCTGAACATTTCACAACAATGTCTCGAGTCCTTACCTGCAAGTGGGTTAGGCCCGCGCAGCCGCAAGTCGGCGGTGGTAGCCACCAGCAGGACGGCCAACAGCACCAACGTCAAAGTATTCCCAGTGAACGCCATAATAAAGCTGTCACTTCACCTACAACACACCCACACATATACAATATATACACACATACACTCCAGGCACGTACATTTACAAACACACACCCGACACAGGATATCACGCGTGCACGCAAACCTCGAAGGACATGAACGCCAATAAAGAAAAAAGTCAATCCTTTTCTTTACATATTCGTTATCATCAAGCAAAGTTTAAAGTAAGGATTTACATGAAATCATAGAAGCTCACTACCAAGCGCTCCTTAATCCCTGTGCCTGTACACTCGCCTATCATGTGTGCACCCTAAATCACCAGCTCCACCGGTTGTCAGCCAGCCCTGAGAAGCGAACCAGTCACGAATAATCGATAGATCAGCAGGCAGGGGGGTCCTCCTCCCTCAATCGACAGTTGAACAGCCTGCTGGGCACGGTGACCCGCCTCGACTAGCTAGCGACAGTTTTGTTTGTTTGGGTTTGTTTGTTTGGTTTCTTTTCTTTCTTTCTTTTTTTTTTCTCTCAAAAATAAGTCCTCTTTTGTTTGCTTCAATAACACGAAAAGAATAAACACCGCTCGTCGTCTGTCCCAAGCTACGTGTTTCGCACACTCGCTTCGGCGGAAAAATATTCTGGTCAAGCCTGCGGCGTGTGAGTGGAAGAAGATGAGGTATGCCTGTCTTAAAGTCGATAAATTGAGTTTAGGGGCCTCATCAGCTGCAGCTCAAAACAATACATCGTCGTCTACACGAGTCCAAGCGACGGTAAGTACTATCATGTACACCACCACCACACACACACTAGACCGGCAAGCAGGTAAACTCTTGCTAACGACCTACGCGACAGGGCAACAATACGTCATCACGTAGGTGGACGTAAGGTCAGGCTTTGGGAAAAGAGAGGGGAGGTGTGAGTGGGTTGGGGAGGTAATAGGTACCCTACCACGAGTGCGTACGAGCTGGTTTGAAATCAAATATTTACACCGACGGTTGCAGATCTGGTATAACCGCTCTTTCCGCAGTAAATGCTTTCAAAAATAGCGTGGCAAAAGGGAAGACTACTTAGTTTTCTCCAGTTAAAAATAAAACCTGGGGGAATTTAGGAAACCCAATTCACAAACCAAAGAAGGGGGGAGACTATCCTCACACGATGACCTCACTTTGAACTTTCGTACAGCAGCAACTCTGTTTTAAACTGGAGCTATTAAATATTCGTGTCATCGCGTCAATGAAAATCTACATTTTTTTAGTTTAAGGTTTATTAGTTCTTCCTTTCTCTTTTCACGTCTATGGATCCTAGCTGAAAGTCAACAATGTTTCTGTGTGTCCATCATAAGCGACACACCATCCATAGTGATGACGATGCTGTTATAAGGAGTACGAACTCACCCTCCGACAATAACACGCGGAACTCCTCACTGTAGCATCAACTCTAATATTTCTGGATAGGATGGATATTGAAGGTGTGACAGAGTTTAGAAGTGGCCGAATAAAACAGGAGACAGTGTGTGTGCAAAACAAAAACAAAATTAACAGTCATCTTTGCAATCACATCAAACTACAGGCGCAACGTCTACTTAAATACATGCATAACAACGCGTAAACATTTTCACGAAAACACTTTCAACGATCAAAATACGCATAACCGTAAAACTTGTCTTCGCTGTCTTATTTCGGAGAGAAAAAAAGTGGAAAGTAATAAAGTCAGCATGAATACAATTCTGCTTTGCTTTTAATGGCGATAATTTTTCTCCTAGTAGGTGGTGTGGAAAGTGAAAGAATGTTGTAATGGCTTTGAAATGTGATGGCCGCACGAACAAACAGAAGACAAAAAGTCGGCAATGACTGACCTGGACGGACTGACTCCACGAACGGTAGACACAAAGTGATGAGTATGTGAGACCAGGGATGCGAGCTAGCGATTGATGGCTGACAGGTTTCTCACACGTGCATTGGTTGTCAACGAACGACAGGGAGGCGATGAAACACGATGACGTGTCAAAAAAGAGACAGTTCAGGCGTCGGTGAACTTTTGTTTGCACTTTGGGAGTTTTCAATTTCCAAACTCCGTCACGAGCTTCTGGAAATTACTCTTTGCGTTTTCTATATTTGTCTTTTAGTAATCATCTTTCATCGTTATCAGTCGTGTTGTTTATCTTCCCATTCTTCATTTGTTGTAATGTCTCGTTCTTGTCTCAAGCGCTTAAATCGCGCGCCTGACGAGCGTATGTCATATAGATAACGCTATTATTATTATTAAAGCCACGTCAGCGCTTGTAATGTGTGTTTGCAATGCATGTGCATCGACGAACTGTGATGCAACAAACTACGTCACCTACGTGATGCTAAGGGATGCACGATAGCGCAGCGTTAAGTCACCTGCCACAGAGACTTCACAGAACTGTGAGTCACGGGTTCAGATTTCGTCTACGGCACGCGTACATCTCTGACTGTGACACAAGCGATGATTAGCTTATCGAGATAAGTGCAGACGTGCTGACGGCGAAAATAGTACTGCTGGCTGAGAGTGGGGTGGGAGAACGGAAATCGGTAGGAAATCTTTCTTCAAATAAATTCGACAGATCATAAACATATGGTGGAAAGGGAAATGGTTGAGCCAGTGTATTCCTCTTACTATCACTGATCTAACAACTAATGTACAGAGTACTATACAGCCTGTGTGCGCTGTAATTAAAGTATCGCCAAGCAGCCATGTTACAACATGGTGATTAACCAGCATGGAACATATACAGATTGATGCATACCTCCTAAGTTCTGAAATCAGAGTAGGTCAATAACTAAAGAAATAGTATGCAACTCTGACACTGGAAGCGACCACGGGATCCCAACTCGCATGCAGGACTGTTGATACATGATTCCCAAAGAAGTTGCATTCAGAGTTCTTGCTGTTCCCAAACCAAAATGAGGTTTACGACCTTTTATAAAAGCTACGTTTGAAAAAAAAAAGTCACCGATTTGTGAATAATGTAAATTTGAGGGACAAGCAACGAACGTCCATTACGGGATAGACAGGACACAGATGAGTACAGGACGGCGCAAAGACGTGTATGCTTCTCGTCGGGATGGAATGACTGACTTGGCATGGTCAACGCATGCGCATAAAAACAAGTTCATTACTGCCCTGTATAATGTCTGAACGATAAAACAAGCTGTGAACGACAATTTACATGCGCATGGCGATCAGGTTCCGCTGGCAGTGAAGAGACTAGACAATGTGCGATACCATAGGTAGGTAGGTGGATGCACTTTTCTGCCAACCGACTGAGCAGACAACCGAAGTGGAATCACAACCTCTGTCAACTTCAGAGCAAAAGGCCGTTACTTTTCTGTGAAACTGCAATAAAACCTTGTTTCGGACAGAAGTTGGACCTAGATCCCTCCTCCATGGATGCGATTTTCTCCCTCGTCTTTTTTCCCGGACCTACCTCCATCCCAGCTTTCAGCGATGGCCAGCTGCAGATGATTTATTGACTGCAAGCGAACTAACTGGCCATCTGTTGCATTCTCTCATCCAGCCGTGACCGATTTACCAAAAAAGAGATCGCCGGCTCTCGAGGCAGTAATTTATGATGGCAATCCATCAAAATGATATTTCCCACGTGTCACTGCCAACGGTAGGTCCTTCAACCATCGTCTTTCATCACATTGCAGGCATTCCACTGGCAATTCATTTGACAAAAAGGATTGTTTTTTTAGTAATAATAAAAAAAATTCAAATTACAGTTCATGTTTTGAAATAGGTGCGTTGAAACTACTTTAATAATGCTTTCTTTAACATACACACACACTTTTTTCTCGCCTCTCTCCCATCCTATAAAACATCTCAATGGCTTGGCACAACGATCACCCAAAGGCTTCCCATCCATCGCATACAGATGCCAGCGTCACACTTTTGATTTGCAAATACCAGCGAACGTTAGCAAACACGTTGCCCAGCTGTTTTCATCACTCGCAAGCGCACGTGGGCCGGTGACGTGAAAATCCCTCCTGGCGACAAGACAACGTCACGTAAACGTCACCTGGCGACACGCTCCTAATGTCTATTGCCGTTAACGTGTCACGCGGAAGCGGCTTTACGGCAGGCGCCACGTGACGGCAACAGGGCAAGGGGAGAGGGGCGCTCGACGTCATTTCCTCATGACGTAGTACGTGACGCCGGTAACGATTGGCCAGAGACTTCTCTTTCGTTCAACCAATCCTTTTTCTTCTTCCTCGACCACGTCAGGCCCCGCACGTGCAAAACGTGATTAATTTTATGCATGGTCACGATTAGCCTTTTGTAATGTCAACCAGCTAAGGTTCCTTTGGCGTTTGTTTCCCCTGCTCGTTCTGTTCCACACCCAAACATTAAAGGTAACCTAAACCACAGCAATTAGCTCATTCCAGCCTACAAGTGTGCAAATGAGTTTTGCTTCACTTTTTCTGATGACGACGCAGCAGCAGCAGCAGCAGCAGAGCAAGAATGGTGCAAATCTCTCAACTTTCGCAGCATTGGCGATTTCAATTTACTTATTAATCATACATTGTACAATTTAGCGTCATTTAAATTCTAATCACCAACAGATTAAAATTTTTAAAAATAAGAGCCATACAAGAAAAAATGTTCACTTTCTTTCTTTCCGTTTACCGTTTAATTGTTTATACATCGCAGAAAACTATTTGAAATACTCTCAATAACAAAGTGATTAATGGAAGGTGATTGTACACGTCATTATAGGGGCGAAAAAGCACTCAATTTTCTCAAGTTGACCTGTCTCTCTCATTTTTTATTTATTTATTTTTATTTATTTATTTTATTTTATTTTATTTTTTTTTGGTAAATGAAAGTCTCTCACCTGCTTGAAAAAGCAATTACCAGCGACAGCATTCACAGTGATAACCAATCCACCATGTTTTCCAGCACGATAAATCCTCCTCTGGTTGCGATCTGCTGACAGAAATAGCGAACGTACTGTTATATATATATTAGCGATGGTGAAATGCAGAATGTGTAGTGCTTGACGGAGCGGGGAAATAAAAGGCGACAGCTGTCTCCCTGGCAATATTCCTTAAAGCAGTGATCATATCTTTCGAGCTACGCTGACAGCTTGTTCTCAACGTACACTGAGATAACTATACAGCAATAACATTCCGACACTGATAATTAGCATAGCTAAACAAAAGCCAAGCATGCACAGGGAGAGGGAAAAAAAAGAAGAAAAAAGAAAATGAGAGACCCCAAAACAAAAACTCCAGCTTATGTTTGTTTGAGTGTGATCATCCAAAATACATCTAAAATGAAACGGACAACTCATCTGTAAAAATATAAATGCTTACTGTAATATCAAATTAACCTGAGTTTCAAATTATAAATAGGCATATAGCTATTTTTTAAAGATTTGCTTCTAATTAACAAAAAATGTATCTTAATTTGATATTTTGAGTCATAGAATGCATCATTTCACACCAATGAAGGATTCCAGATGTCTGTGGGCTTGTTTCCCGTTGAGTACTGCATCAGTTCCATCTGTCACAGGCTACGCTCTCTCACTATAATTTAGATCAAGGGTGGGCAATTAATTTTCCCAAGGGGCCGTATGAGAAATTGGGATGGTTTTAGAGGGTCTGACTAATATAGTTAACTCAGTTTTACCCAATACTGTATATACAGTATATATACTATCCCTTCGCCAGCGGGCGGGCCGGTCAGAGACAGGAGGCGGGCCGGCCTTTGCCCAGATCTGGTTTAGATAAACAGAAGTTTCAAGTGCAATCGGTTGCTTTATATCGATGTAGCGTCAAGCTCCAGTGACCAAACAACATTTCAAGTTTGTTTTTTTATTTCAACCATTATCTTCACAGCGCAAACAAGTGGGGAGTAGATTTCACATCTCCAGTGAACTGAAGCACAGCAAGATGAGAGTAGAGATAAGAGAAGCTGAAGGGAAGCTGCCAAAGGGCTTTTGTGTGCGTGGGTAGATCAGGTGACATCTCAAGCAAAGACGTGGACGGGAAGTTTGCACAAGAATCCGACGATGACGATGATAATGATTTATAAAATCTGCAGAACCTTCGTCATCTAAGAAACTCAGAACAAGACAGCATTTCCCTGTATCCGGGTGTCACGTAATGCTAATTGCACCCGCACTCACTCGTGATGCCCCACAGTCACGCGATTGGACGATAAAAAGTTTTAAAAAAATAGTAACATACACAAACAAACAAACAAACAAACAAACAAACAAAAATAAAAAAATAAAAAAAAAAAATAAATAAAAAGCAAGCTTGAGAGCAAAAACAGAAAACCAAACAAAACAAAAATCCTACATACGAATAGGAAAAAAAGACACACAAAACTGCACGCACGCACTACTGCGTGGAACAGCAGTGAAACCACTGATCAACTCATCAGGACAAACACCAGGTGGCAACTTACGTCAACACAGGAAAAAAACGGAAAAAGGAAAGAAGGAAAAGCCGGTAGAGAAGGCAAGGGATCTGATAACAATTTGTGATCTCCTGTTCTCTCTACAGCAGGTGCGGGGAACCTTTTTCCTTCCAGGGACCATTAAGATACTTATAACATTCCTTGCGGGCCATACACAATTATCTACGTAAACATTAACCTGCTATATTTAGCATTTATATGTTGTTTCACCAGAGTATTTTGCAGAGAGTACATCCCACGTGACTGACATTACAGTTCTCTCAGTCACCACAATTCGCCTTTTTCGCAATAAGCTGAGCGAAAAATATACTTGAAAAGAAAGCACAGCAAAACAACTGTTTGCAGTCTGTAAAATATATATTTATAATTAGAAAGTTCCTGAAGAGCTAATATATAATAACAAAACTTTTATTCCTAATGCGCAATTTTCTGTTTGTGGCTGAGCAGTAAATGTACATTAATATTAATAATAACAATAATCATCGTGACTATTTAGTGCACGCATACCTCCTCTTGATGGAAGAGTTCATGACATTTACTACGTGTCGACACACAAAGACACGCTTGCACATCCACAAATAAACTCATTAACCCAAACGAACTTTTACCAGCCATTATTTTTTCATTTGCTCCTTTTCAGTGAAATCCACGAAAGGGTAATGGACATTTGTAAGCCTGAACTTTCATTAAGGTACATAGAAATGTAAATGATCATTCTTTTAATTATTGTTCGAGGCAGCATGGTCGATGAATATTACACGTATCAAATAGAGTTCATCAATACGGTGGGTCATTACCTCTGGTTGACCGATCTACCTGTTCAGGGAGAGTAACTCGCGGGGTAAACGTGCTTTTTGAATACAAACCCAGGGAGTCAGGTACCTATTCAACAGCGGAATCGACTAGGGCATGGAGGCAGGGGAGTAGATGGAGATGGGGTTGCCGCGCCACACAGGTATCGAACCAGACAGCGCTGTAACCATTCAGCTATTCACTTCCCCCCGATAGTTAACGTTCAACTTGCCAACTTCGCGACGCCAGGCAGCCACATGATATACCAAGGTGCCTCCCTGACCTGACAAATGCGAGGACATGGAAGCCCCAGAGAATTTGGAATTTCGTCGGCAGAACATGGCCGAGTCCTGGTGGTGATGGCAAGGGTGGTGGAGGGGGATGGTGAAAACTGGTTTGTCGTAGTAGGAATGGAGTCGAGGGTTGGGGGGGAACTGGAAGCAATTTTTCACTGAGATTGCAAGTCGGAGAGGTCCCGTCACGCAGACTGATGAGCCTACGAAATGTATTGATTGTATTTATTTCCCGAGTCCACCGGCCATCTTACTTGGGGCTTCAACTCCACTCGCCAATCTTGCCCCTGAATGGCGTGAACGTGGAACGACCTGCCTCTGCAGTCTCCATCAACAAGTACACGCTCCGCTCCCAGGCAAGGGCGTGATGGGAGAAGTCCTACTCAGGTGCAGGGACATCTGATTTTCGAAAGATCACTCCGCCTCAGCGTCAGCTGACTTTCAAATGAAGGTCCTCCTTACTCCTCTTCCAACTCTCTGTCGTCTCCTTCAAAGCAGGAGTCGTTGTCGTCGTCGTTCCTATCCTTAGGAAGACCGTAGAGGCATCGCTAAAGGACTAGAGATTCGTGGTTGTGACATGTCATGATGAGCGTTCTAGAACGACTGATTCTTAGACATCCCTGCGCCACTAGAGACAAACTGGATGAAAGGTCTCATGAACAACGATGAGTTTGCGCATCCCCAGGAGGTGGATCACCTGATGGTGTAGTGATGCACTGACGACAGTCTCCAGAAAAAAATGTCTATGGCTAAGGGGATGGTCTTCCACAGGAAGAGGTCCTATGGAACCTCTTATCAGCGGAGAAGCCATAAAATTGGTATACCACATCAAGTTCCTGGGAACCACAACAGACCACAGTTGGGACAGCTGTCTCTCAAGAAGGTCCAGCAACAACTCCCTCTGTAGACCTAGGGTAGTTTATGCAAGGCGCATAAGATCCTAGTCGACAAGTCACACCCAGCCAATGGTTTATTTCCCCGCGTTCCCCCTAGGACCAAATACAACCTCCCGTCTGAGTAACATGGGAGAAGAGGTTTAGTGTTTTATGCCGACCCAGCAGCTCAGGCTACATCACGGCAAGCAGCCAACCCTGTAATTAGACGCCACCGTTCCGCCCTGCCTGAGTAACAGATTTTAAAGAAAAGGTACTGGCCTCTCTGAACTCAGCTGTAACACGAGTTAGGACTGAACGTTCAGTGTCTCCTTGCTCTCCGGATGCAGCGTGTGTGTGGTGCAAGTGTGGAGCGAGTATACTTCTAAAAGGCGTGTGTGTATCTTTCAGTATTTTCTGCGTGCAATTAGTAGTGAAACGGAAAATGTCACTTGATATATAAATTCTTATCTTGTCTTCTTTTCTTCTACGTATCAAAGTAGTTGCGGTTACTCTCTTAAACTTTATTATATTAACTTTGATTAATGTATTCAGCATTTCACGTACATTCTTGCCTTTTCAGCAGATGGGTTTCAGTCTTCTTTTTTTTTTTTTTTTGTATCGTGTAAGACATTGTGCCTATCTCAAATGCACCCTGATTTTTCTTTTTTCTGTAAGGAGTGGCCCCATCTTCGTCCCAACCCCCACTCCAAGCACTCATCCTTCCATCTGTGAATTCATCGCCTCTGATTACGCAAGGGATTTGAATGTGGGGTGCTTGGGGGGGATGTGTGCCAACACCCTTGCTCGGTCGGTAGAACTTCAAAACGTATACAGAATCTGCTTTTGGCAATCCCCTTCAATTTTTCCCCTTGGGCAAAAAAAAAAAATTAAAAAATTAGGCAGAACTGTTTTCTACAGGTGGCAGTCCGCCGAAAAACGGAGAATCACAAACCCTAGAATGTCCGTGACCAGCCAGTCGAGTGAAACCGCCGCGCAGACGACCAAAGACGGGTTGCTGTGAGATAACAACGTGTTAAATGGTCTGTATGTGTTATGCCACGTCATCAATATGACCTGACGACATGCGCTCTATCTTATTATTAAGACATATGTGTTGCGTCGGGTCACACAACGTGTCTGCCAAAATAATATGACAGACGTGTATCAACCTATGCATACCAGTTACGCCCACACAAACACACGTGTAACCAGTCAAAAACGGGTAGAAAGGATAACATTCGGGAGGAGTCTATGCTATATGGCTGACGGGGGGAAAAGGTTGGAACGGTTGCGTTCAGCCTAAGACAGATGGCGGGGAGATAAGTCTGCGATGGTTGGATGCTCGAGAAAGATATGCCTGTAGATGAAGGACAGGGTTACAGGCTGACATCGACGGAGGAGAAAGGAATGATGAGGGCTGGGGAGGGTAGGGTTACATGAACTCTACGAAAAGATAAAAAATACTCCTGCTGATCATGGTTCCCCGCCGGGATGCAAAATGATGCGGGTGAAAAGAACGCTGTACACTTCGTAGTGCCGAACATTAAAACACGTATACTCAAGCTCTGTTGGAGAATTGCAGCTGTGCACAATTGAAAACATGCGCAGTACTAAGTAACCATTATAGAACAGATTTCCCCTGGATATACCCCCCTCCCACACACACCGATTGATTGAATTTGTTCCATGGACAGAGAACTGAAGAGACAATGATAAAACAAATAACGACATTCTACAATAACTGATCAGGGAAGGTATTTATATTTAGATATACAAAGTGCGTGTGTGTATATATATATAGCCAAATATTGAAATCAATCTGTACCAAAAGACTTTCTGGTTTTAAATGCATATAATAGATATAATGACAAGTTCTTTACAAGACTTTTGTTTGTTGACGCTAACAGCATACAAAGTTTAAATAAGTTGAACAGTATATAATTATATATACAAAGTGAACGATATACATATATGAAATACCACAACACCAAGCAATGTTAACAGCATCTGCAAGCCGATATTATTACATGACATCTGTCATCAAGGATTCATCAGGCCAGTGGGACGTGGAGCCGCCAGCAGGTCGAGGGGCCGACCCTCCACTACCGACACGGCAGGACCGGTCGATCAACTCACCGCCCGCTGTTGTATGAAGTGAGCCTCCTGCACGTTGCCTGACTGCAATTTAAACTCCTACGTACCACGTTCCTCCCTTACGGATTGAGGACGGGAAAGGAAAGAAGAGGACAAGAGTGGACGTAAGCATGGACAGGGGGTTGGTGACGCAGACTCCCCAGCGCACTGCACAGACCTTGTGCAGCCAGGCAGACCGGACAGACTAGCTCCAACGTCGCTTGTTTGGCTGGCGACCGCCACTGCATTGGGAGGGGAATGCGGGGTGGGGTATGGGGTTGGGGGAGGGGCATCTGTTAGTTTGACGACCGAGGTGCTTCCTAAGAGACGTGGGAGGAGAGAACAAGATCAGGGTCAATGAAAAACGTGCAGGTCGTTGATACCCACACAAGCGGTGGTATCATCACAAAAGCGCCGAACCTTTTATTATTATTATTTCTATGTTCCTCCCCGACCCTTTTCCCTTGAAACTCAAACATGTTTGAAACGTTGCAGTCTGTTTTCTGGGAGAGTGGTAACTACAAGCAAGAGCGTGTTACGAACCGGGCACCACCCGATCACCCAACCCCCAGTCAAGCAGATCAGACTCGAACAGACACACCGCAGGCACGACCACGGTCCCACCCCTATAATAATTCTACAGGTTTGATATTTACAGCTCACTATTCATTCCTATGTTTCATATTATTCCATACTCCCTCCACACTGCATGGCTCGTAGCAATACTTCAGCCAATGTTGATCATAAACCCATGTATAAAGACGCGAATAATGAAAGACCGAACTTCAAAGCATGACGGATGAGAACATGCATTCAGTTGGCACTATCTTGCGTTAGCACTCTCGGAGAATGCTATTAAATCCAAGGAGAAAAAAAAAATTAGTGGTTGCAGACAAGCTGGTAAGAATGTAATCAGGTAGAATAAAAATAATTTTAAAATAACCTGCTGCAGAGCTGGCTAGTTCTCTCAGGAACCACAACTGTGACTGATAATGCATTTGTTAACAAGAAAGCACTCCCCCTCCCGCGCTATAATATCCATTCACACCAGCGCCCCCTCCAACCCACCCCTATATCGTTATAACCAGAGCTCACGAACTTGTCTTTCTCTAGACATCCATCTTAAATACGTCTCTAGGATGGTTACCGGTCGATTCGACCACGACCCTTGGTCAATTCGTCCACAGCCCAGACTCGATTGAACCACAGTCCTGAATCGATTCGACCAAGTTCAAAAGCTACTATTCAGAGTATTGACATTTGTGTTCGTTCTCTGTAAACAAAAATATAATTGTTTTTCAATGCAAATTAGTAACGTGACAGATGTACGTCAGCCGCTATTGTTATGAAATGAAAAATGAATACTGTTGATGTGGCACATGGATGCTTCTGTATGGGCAAGGATAAAAAAAAAATAGTCATTGCTTAGTTTAATTTATGCAGTAGCAAATCAGTCGACGTGGCAGACGGTACTGCTCAAATCAAAATTTACTTATTTCGTGACCAAATTTTTATTCTATATATGATGACCTGGTCGAATCGACTATAGGCAGTGGTCGAATTGACTTAATGCAGTGGTCGAATCGACCTGTTCCAAGGTGGACTTTGTAAATGGGAGGGGCGAGAGGAATCTGCTGGTCTGGCACGGAAGTCTGCGAGAGAAAGCTAAAGCCGCTCACAGCAGGCGCTCATCAGGCCCCACGGAAACACATCACACCGCCAGCCAGTGTGACAGATGAGGCAGGGGCTGCAAGGCTTTAAAAAGGGATCTTAAGCCTAAAGTGCAGGAGGACGGCATGTCGTGACTTGGAAGGTTTCAGAAGATTTCCAGCAAAGCGAGGCAAAAGGTCAAAGATGGCTACTAAATTTTCTTTTCATTTACAGTCTAAGCCGTTCTGTCTCTAACCTTCGTCCCCCACATAAACATGCACGAAAAGAGAGAGAGAGAAAAAAAAAACCCAAACCCCGAACAAAAACGTATTTCAGTGGCGGTATTCGCCATAAAGTTGAAGGTGTGAGAGGAGAGACAGAGAGAGTGTTGTTTATGTTTTATGTCCAGACAGCAGCTACCAATTTATCACGCCGAGCTATCCCCTCATTACCCCTGGGAATATGTACCTAATCCAGGCGTCCAGAGAGAACTGAAGAGTGCTGGGGGGCAAAATCTGAACCCACTGAACCAGTCACCCAGCTGGTGACAAGCACAAGAGTGTGTGAGAGTGTGTGTGTGTGAGAGAGAGAGTGTGTGTGTGTGACTGTGTGTGTGAGAGAGATTGACATACTTCTGGCATACCTCCCATCTTAAAAGTTACCTTGTCGTTATGACATGAAAGAGATTCAAGCACATTATAAGCAAAGTAAAGCAGCACATAAAAGCCAACATACAAGAATGAACATAGTCATTATTTTCTAATAAGAGAATACATCAATGGCCGCCAGGCACAAAAGAATTGTGCATAATCATCGTGCGTTTATGCTCACATACGGGTCAAAGTTCAACTCACAAGACTACAAACATTTAAGCGCATGCAGAACCACGCATAACACTCCCATGTTAACATATTATTACACCCGTAATACCCTCCATTAATGCACAATCTTGCGCAGTCATTTCTCAGCAAGACAGAAAGACAGACCTCAACCACGGAAAAGAAAAGTTATTTTCACTCGCTCTGACCACCATCTTTTAAGGCGAAAATAAAGATAAAACTGATGGGCCTTTAATGCATAGATCGTTCTTGTGGAGTGGTACGTGTACATGGTTGTGATACTTCACAATTTCAGTCTATATTAAAACGCCCTGGCAAACAATTCCTCCCTCCACCCGACACATGCACACACGCAAAAACACTCATTATCTTCAAGGTGTAAACTCGTGCGATGTTACCCGTAAAATCACCGGGTGCAGTCGGACATTGTACTTGCAGACCTTGCAGAATGATGGACAGCCCGTTTTGTACTCGAAAGAGATGGCCGGGCTCTCCCCTTACCTCAATCACACACATAACAATTCCTCTCCCCCTCCGGGTGTAGCCGGCGTCGCACACTCGCCAAGGACGCATTACTGCATACCCGGATAGAGCGAAAACAGGAGGTACTCGTATATAAGCCTCAGAAAGAAAAAAAAAAAACCCATTATGATAGCATGACAAACCTATACCTCTCCATCCACTCTCTCTCTCTCTCACACATATACGAGAGCGAGAGAGATAATATTCTGATAGCGTGCAATAAGATTACTTTTTAATGTCTACTACACTACCACGTGGCAAACATTTGTCTCCAGACACCAAATTTACTATGCTCTCAAAACCTGAGGAGGGCAAGGCTTCGATTCCATTGAACCGCATGTCACGCAACCGCAAAGCGACGCGAGAATTACACCCGTTGGGGTAAAACCTCGCCATAAATTCTACATTTACTGTCTTGCAGGAACCACTCAACTGTCGTTTTCTTTTAAAAAAAAACAACAAATAACAAGTACTCGGGTGTCTGTGCTGGACGATCGGGTGCTTTCACTGACGCGTGAGCTCAAACAACAAGTCGGCCCACTGGTGACGTCTGTTCTTCGGCGACGTCCACCAGGCCACCCCGGGTAGCAATACAGCGAAATTCAATGTTTGCTATGAATGCTGGCTTCAATTACTGGGTCATGCCTTTTAAGGCTTAAGCTTTTCTGACGATACATGCCCAGGTGAAAAGAGTGCCAGACCACATCAAGTGTTTGGTTGAGAACTTCAGATCTCTGTACTCTCTCGCCCCTCCGTGTGCGTACATAATACGTGCGCGCGCATATCCACTTGCGGGTAAAAGCTCGGGTACTTTCTTCTCGCGTGTAGGTGGTTCACAACAACCTCTTACATTCTCTCAGTCTGTCGTCGAATGTCTACAGACATCGAATCTCATTAAAAGTGAAATTCAGCTCGAGCCACACTACTTAAGCGAGATAAATATACTGTACCCTTTCCCAAATAATGTCAACGAACCGACTGACTGACAGACCTGTGAATGCCCTGATGATGGAGAAGGCGGACAATCAACAGTAGTTTATTGTCGTCGTCAGAAAATGGCGGTGCAGGAACTAACAAACAAAGTGTTCTGTTTTGGTGGGAGTGTAGTGGAGGATACAAATAAGTACGTCCATTTACGTCCAAGAAGACGAAAGTTTGGAAAGTTACTCCTAATGGTTAACACGAAAATGAAGCACGGTGGGAGTGGCAGTTAGAAGACAACACGTGATCAATTAATAGTTTCCTCTTCTCTTTTCAGTTAATTTTTCTGCATAGCTTTGTCTTACTAACACATTGGGTATTGAGTGGGTTGGTGGTTGGGTGGGGACATGAAGAAATGAACAGACGTTCGTTTTATTTCTTTATTTTTTTCTTGCCCGCTCTGTAGCTAACGAAATGCAGGGTTAGATAATGAGTGAATAAATTCAGGAAGTGAGATAAGATTGATCTCTTGAGCCTGCAAGCTGCCTCGTGGGGTCATTTCAGGGTTGGAGGAACGGAGATAAAGGAAAATGCAAATTACCCTGTACATTCTAATCCAAAACGAAACTTCCTAAATCTGTTCACATAGTTCACTGACTGACTCATACGCATGCAAAGAAAGAATGACTGAATAGTAGTGACAATTTTTTATGTACGGGTAGGATAAGAAGAATATGCGCTTTTACTTCAAAAAGCATGGATGGAAAAGTAGGCTAAACTGTTAGACTACTGCAATAACAAACAGTCCACAGGTTGTTCTCACCTGAGGTTTAAAAAAAAGCTGTGGCATCGTTATAAAATATATCATTATGGCTTGTTCCCCTCCTTTCACCTTTCCACATTCAGCATTCCCCTCTTTACAGCTCTAGACATCGCAATGAAGTCATGTGCAGCAGCTCACTCAGACCTTCACGGTCGGTGGGTCTCACCTGTCCCCGCCGAGGTTTCAAAGGCTAATACAGTTTGGGAAAGAAATCATAAAAAAAGAGCCTGCTTGATGATGGAAAAGACCTTTCTCGTATTGGAGTCGGCCTAGTCGCCGTCTTTTTCTTATCTTTTCAAACACTGCTCTCTTTTTTTTGCATTTGAACAAAACGAAGTCCTTTTAGGACGAACAACCTGAAAGGTGAGCGTGGTCATAATAGAAGAGGGAAAGTGAGTCAGAGACGACAGCGCCACCTACCCCCACGCATACCATATCTACGTCCTGCCTACATACCGCCAGGGTAGCAACGCATGCACTTTTATTATTTTGAACTTGAACTTCGTCACAGTTAGTGATCCTTTATCAACGTCGTCATTCGTAACACACCGTACCACCAGGGGTTCGAGGAGTGGCCGCTGTTTGGAATCGGAACTTGTTGTACAGAGTATACACGCGTTAAAAGTACACAAACACACACACATGCATGCCATATACAGACACACAGACGCATGAACACATGTCGAGACATCCTCAAAAGAAGAAAGACCGAGAATGAATGCCGAGAAAGACATGCTGCTAACGGTAAAGACAAAAAAGGAGAAGAGAAGAGGCGTGAAAATGAATAACACCTGGGAGTCGCATTACATGTGCAGCGACAAGTGTCACCTTTCGTAACAACCGACCTTGACAGCTCGACATCATTAGACAAAGCACGTGACATACAAAATAATTAAATCATCGCAGGGAGGAGCTGTGGGAAATGAGAAAGTACACCTCAGTAGGGGCAGGTCGCTCTTGCTCAACATGTGTCGGATGTCGGCAGAGGGAGTTGATGTTTTATGGAGAGGAGGAATGGATGAACAAAATACCTCATGTAGAAGTTAACAGCTTGTGGGGGTTTCGAAATTCCATACGCAACCTTTCATGTTTCGCATCTGGACTTCCTATGTTAACAAACAAAAAGCGACAGGGAAGGGCAGGTAAGGGCTTGCGGAAAATTCTTGTCTCTAAGAAAGTACACCAGTACGCTCGGTAATGCTACTAAGGTAGTACGCATAGCTGTCTGCATGACGACAGGAAAAAAAGAAAGAACGCACCTTAATTCAGTCCAAGGTCGTCAGATTTCTGTCAAGGCCACGGTTAGAAAGTGTGAAGCAACCGGTTGCCATGTGCCCCTCGGCATCAGTTCTGCTCGTCAAACAGGACACCAGTCTGTTTGGACACAAACTATCCAGGGAGCGTATACTGCATGGTAATCCAGTGCAGACGGTAGCCACAAAGCCCGGGGAGTCGAGTGTCGCCGACACACCAACCGAAGATGTGGAGGTAACAACGTGCAGGGGGGAGAGCAGATCTGCAACCAGGCTCCCTCCCATGCAACACACTTGTCGCGCCTGTCCAGCCTCACCAACGCGATGCCCGGTGCCGAATGGCTGACGCCCGCGAGATGCACTTTAACAGCGTGAAGCCCCTAAGTACATCCAACACTTGTGAAAATTATTTTCTCCTGGTCTAATTTTCTTCCTTGTGCATTCATTCAACGAATCAGTAACGAAGAGCAACAGCAAGGAAAAAAAAGGAACATTTATTTTTAAAGCAACACACCTCTCGACCCAGTGCTAAAACGTGCTAGGGGGCCCCCTTATATAGCAACTTCGACTGATGTTAGTGTTCGTGTACTTACCCTCGTAATCGGGTTTTCACCTTTTCCTTCCTTTGACGCGAGCGGGGGACGGATTTCGTCTCGTTCGACAACCCTCCAGCCCGATCACAAGGCGCGAGCTGGGTAACACCACACGTCCCGAGAACGAGAGAAGAATGCCACTAAATCCGTCGCTCCAATATACGATAAAGTGTTGCATGCAAACCAAACTCAAAGAGCTTCTTTGAAATGGTCGGCGACAATATTCTTCAGTAATCCCCTTCTCGGGACGCAGTCCCCAAATGACGTCACACATTTCTTTTCTTCTCTTTTTTTCTTATGTGCGAAGCTTGCGACCTGTGTGCGGCAAGTCGCGGAACTATACAGTCGGTAAGGGTATCACAGTCGGATGACTAACTAGTAATTGGGGAAACGAAAATGCAGGGAGCTGACGACAAGCTTCGGGTTACGCGAACATCTCGCGGCCAACTCGCGTTCCCAGGGAAGACTCGGGATTTGCTGTCAGTGCGTGTCGCCAGCAGATGACGGTAACGCGTGTTGAACATCTGATAACCACCAACCTTTGCGCGGCAATGTCGCACAGCGACTGATAGGCCAAGCCCTGCTCGTCAACTCGTCGTACTGTCATCGACGATAAGTTGTATGAAACATAGAAAAGAGAGTAAACCTGGTATGGACAAACAGTATCGAGCGGTAGCTGTGTGTGTGTGGAGAGAGGAGAGAGGAGAAGAGGAGAAGGTTGAGGGGTACAATGTCTTCCGTAACCCGAGACTTTAAAGGACTAGTGAGGTGAAGTGCAAATGTGTTTCTAATGATTGGATAAAGCCCGCTGCAAGTTACCGAATTCCTCACATCAGGCGCTGTCATTGTACTACCTAAGCCTTGCCTCCTGCATCTCATTAGGCTGAAATGCGTCGCCACGTGAATGCTGCTTTCCTCTCATGGGTATTGAAGAACAGCGCCTAACAGCTCCTTTTCATGAAAAATACATCGCCTGTAAAGGACCAGTGGGGCGCAAAAATTGTAAAGCGCAGTGTAAGACGCTACTTTCTTACCTCTGATACCATTATCCAGATACAAGCCTGCAAACATCGCCATGCACAAAATGATAACGTCACGTGTGTACACATGTATCTCCAGTTAAACAATCCTCTTAGCTCTCCCACTGAGGACTTTACAACGATAAAGTTTCTGTGTACAGTCTAGACGTCTGCATTTTTTTTAACCTCTTTCTGTGCATGGTTGTAGGCATGTATCTAGAGTGTCATGTATCTAGATAACAGGAGTGTCTATCTGTATGTGGGGAATAGAAGCTTGCACTGCGCAGAAACAGATGTCGCCGAGTAGTCCTTTAAAAAGCGATCTACTTTTTATGCAAAGGACTTATTGGGAGCTGCTATTAACCTACAAAGGGTAAATCGATATCCTTCTTTACAGGTGACGAACAGGGAAACTAATTTTCTGTAGGAAAACTAAAACATATGAAAATGCAAATGCCCGATCAACATTGTACCCGCATGAAAACAGGTGGCCAGATGGAAGATGATAGTACACGAGGCTGACTGTCAAGCAGGGCCGCCGAGAGCCAGCTCGGGCCCCGGGACAGACGACCTCTCCGGGCCCCTTGTACTTGTAATCATAAATTATTTTCCCAGTATATAATGTATGTTTACAATTCGAATCTCAATATCTACACTCAAACTCAACTAATGCTTGGGTGTTCTGTCCTTAGACCTTTCTTTAAAAGAAAAAGAAAAGGAGAAGAAGAAAAAAAAATCACTGACCAAGGCCGGGCCCCCTTGACAGCCGCGGGCCCGGGTACACCAACCCCCTGTCCCCCCTCTCGTCAGGCCTGCTGTCAAGTTAACGGTAATGTCCTTCACCTGTTCCCCATCGGGGTAACAACCGGAAAAGGCGTCATGCCTCACTGGCTACTCGAATTCTGTTTCCTAGAGGATGGCTCATGAAGACAAAGCACTGTCACACCATTACATCAGCATCGGTGTGTGGCTGTCTTAGACTTCTAATTTCAAAAAAAAAAATAAACACACGCACCTACACATCATCTGCGATTGTCTGCATGTAGTATTGGTTTCAATACAGTCTCAGATCTCAGCGAACAGTGTTGATAAGTGAGGGAAACTACACAGTTACAACATAATGACTGCTGATTTTAGCAGACATAAATACTTAAAATAGTAAGCAGAGAGATTCAACTTGTACAGACCGCTTATATGTCGTTCACTGTCAGCATGAAGTTTGCCGACGCCCTTCTCAAAGCTGCACATCTTCCTACGCCATTGCTTCAGATTGTGGCAATAACTCACCCTAACGACTACGTAAACACTATTTCTCTCAATATCCTCAGTTCTCTTTTCTCGTTTACCTTGCAGTTTGTCACAGTCTGTAAAATACTTATAGTCTTAAGTTACAGAGACAAACATTTCCACTGTACCCGATACCTATGCTCCTTTATCTCTCACAACCTACAACGTTAAGAAAATAGTCCTTAAAAAAAAAACGGCTACTTGTGAAGCAGATAATGGGACAACTAGAAGACGCAGCGGCAGGCTTCTTGACCTCCCTTGCGCGATGGAGGGCAGATCCAGGGGGGTTGGGCTAATGTTTAACGCCGCAAGTAGATATGGTTATATCACGGTAAAACCAGCCATCCCTGTAAAAACAGATGCCACATGCAGAGAAAGAACAGAGTGCCCGAGACGAGATCTGAACCCAAGATATCCAATTTTCCCTGTATTGGCTGCTAACGGTTGCGCCACAGGGTGGCTCAGAGATCCTGCAAGGAACAACCACCTTACTCCCCCAAATTTGCAGGACAGTTCTTCTGTCCACCTCGACGTCGATCACTCTTCAAGGTGACCTGATGGATGGTATTAACGTCGTGCCAAGTCACGTGGGCGAACCAAACCAACTGGCGCCGCTTAACTATTGAGAGAAAAGGTTCCTGGTGGACATGAGAATGGCGACTGTCGTTGATTTTACGTCCCAACGCTCCATAAAATACCCCGTCTCCATTTTACGAAAGTTTTCGTTTCAGTCACTTGACCTCTCTCTTTGTAACGGGGTTAGAGGAGGAGGAACTATAGAGAAGGACCAAATTTTTCAACCAATCAATTACTTAAAACCAACTAAGTTAGTTATGAGTAACACCAACTTCCCCAACACCGTCTGGAACACTTAAATATCTTACTTGGTACAAGCTACACGGTCAAATTAGTGTTCCGACAGCGTGGCGGCACACACGTTAACAGCCGAGGTCAGGTCACGTGTCGTGACCTTTATGCTGCAACAGTTCGCACTCGATCAGATCCCGTGACAAAATGTCGACCCAAACGACCGGATGCCGGGTCGTCCTGGGGTTAACGAGCAGGAAGCAACGGGACAGCGACGGCTGAGGGCAAAAATATCTCCGCCTTCTGTCGGAAGTAGATTTTTCGGAGCTTCCAACGAGCGATGTTCGAGAGCAGCCCCCGTAGCTAATTGTGGAAGCTTCCAGAGAGGGAAGGAAGGACAGAGGGAAGGAAAGAGAGAGGGAGGGCCAGGCTTACGCAACAACTACCCCCTACCCACCAGGTCGATGATGTTGGCGCGAGACAGAATCACTGCTTGTCTACTCGCAGAATGTTTTCTCATCGATCTCCTCCTTATTTCTCCGGGGAAGGACACAGTGTCTGGATTTACATCGCAAAAGTCTTCATCTGCCGCTGTTGTGGAGAACACGCCCAAAGATATAGCAGCTAGTCATAACGTTCTGACATGCAATCTTCGCGCCGCAAATGAAATACGGCAACGTGCAGCATGGTGGTAGTTTTTTTTTTCTTTTTTTTTTTTTCTTTTCTTTTTGATGAACTGAGGAAGGAACAGAAAAGACATTTACAAATGATGCGAAAGCTGCAGAAACATAATCGATGCTACGATTGATTTTTGAAGACCGCCCACGACCCACAGCTTGCCCCAATGTGTGCTGTCAAAAGACTTCGCGGAGATGTCGCATCTTTGCGGAAGGTCTTTCACAGGCAAAGCTTTGTCGGAAGTCTGTGACAAGTGAAAGGGGAGAGAATAAATCCACTTGAAAGAGAGAAAGAGAGAGAAAGGTTGTCATACTTGAAGGGAGCGGCGTGATGTTGATGTCCTCTTCTACAATCGGGGACAACTTCGTCAGACCAGTCGTCGGCGTCGTTAACGCGGCGGTCAAGCTGGCCAGTGTGACAGTCTCAACAACCGTCAACTGCCTGCCGTCGTCGCTTCCCTCGCGTGTGACGAGCCAACCACCAGGCGATTACACAACCAGCGTACTGGCCCTCCCCGGCTTGGAGACAGGGTTTGTGGGGTGAGGTGGTGTGAGGTGGAGAGAGGGAGAACCGTGCGCACACGAATACAGTCTCTGGGGCCCTGTGCACGATGCGCTGCTAAGGCAAAGCGTGAATAGGGTCCGATATCCATCACTCTTTGTTTCTGTCGACAACTATACTTCTATAAATAAAACATTATCCCCGTGAAGTAATGGATGAGGACTGCCATTATAATTGAAAGAGTAATACATCAATTTCGTTTCTTTTAGAAGAAATTTTTCAGATGACGCTACAAAAGAAGAAACGTAAATACCGATAACGTAAAGGTCTTAACAACAATAAAAATATGATGAAGCGTGAACATCTGCTCCCAACGCAAACGACAAGCAATTCTCGATGTCACATATTTCTTTTCTTTTTTCTCCCAAAACCTGTAGCACATATACAGGAACTGCCTTTTCATATTTCATTCCTGCACCACACTGCAGGCATTTCAATTTAAGACCTTTTTTATCTTGGGGTCGGAGGAGGGACGACTGCTTCAGAACTTGTGCACCGAGGTGACCTGCAATCAAACCCGCACAGTTTGCATCCCTGGAGACTACATCTGCAAAATAAGTCCGAATTCTTTTTCTGCTCTCTTCCAGCAGCAGTTTTCTTGGCCCAACGTTCTGCTCCTCCATCGGGACTGTGAAGCGAGTCGGTGCGAACCTCTCTGTTTAGAAAAGGCGATGTCCACACGATATGATCTCCAGTTCGACACTGATATACATGGATGAATACATGGTCTCTGAGATCACTGTCTAGCTTGCCTCTACCCCCGACCCTTTACATATTTCCCACTAAAATAGTTCTCTTTTCTTGCAAGGGATTTTCATGGTAGACATTATCGCAGAGGAGTGGAGTGCGTGCCACTACAATAAGTATGGAATGTCGCCCATCAGCCTAAACAGGCAGCGTTCACAGCTCATCAACACGCTACACCGCCAGTTCCATCGCTAGTGTTCGATTCTTCAGCTCAGTCACCGAGTCTCTACGACTGGCTCACACGGGTAGGAACTACCCGCTGGACTTTCGTATGCACAGGACATGGCAGCAGACACTGCAGCGCCGTCTATCGATAAAGGAAATCCCTTTGTACTAGATTGGTGACGTCAAACTTATGTCCGCTAGGCCACCTCGCGGCGTGTTACTTTTGGCCTGCAAGAGGGATACAGCGGATGTAGATAAAGTCGTAAATGAAAGAAATCAAAAGGAAAAAAATGAAAGCAGCCGTGGTCAGAATCTAAAACGATAAGAGTGTCAGAGAGAAAGAGCAGACAAAGACCTCTTTTCTCTCCCCCACTCCCCGCCTCCCTCCGCGATACGCTGACGCATATATAGGGTCACGTGTCGCAGTTTTGCATGTCACAGATGTGCCCATATATGGTCAAGAGTCGCATCAAAAGCCATTCTACCTAACACAGGTCGAATTCTACAGTTACAAACATCTGTTTTCAATAAAAATGTAACCAAATCTACACCTAGAATTGGATTCAGGTCGGCCAGGTCAGACGCAGTGCACACGCAGACCAAAACGAGTTCCAATGCTAAGATTAAGATCACGTGACTCTCAGCCGTCAATGACAGAATGTGAACTGTCTACGTTGATACTGGATCCGTCACCATGGAAATGCACTTAAAAGTGGACCGAAGTGCAGACAGCTGTTAACTGCATCTTCTCCCTGCCTCACCCATCCCTCTGTCGTTGTGAGAACCGTTTATCTGGCACTCCTGCTAGATACAGCATTCGCGATCTGGTCCACGTCAAATGACGAGGTCCTGCAAAACCGGTTATCATGTGCTGACAGCAAGATGGCAAGACATCTCACAACCAGCCTCCAGGAAACAGAGCTAGATGCTGGTTGTTATACATGTGAGTTGTGTGTATCTAAGGTGTAACGAAACAGATATCCTGGGAGATAATGTCACGCCATTTGGTTTCGATGGCGCAATACGTGGGGATGGAGGTGCGGAGAGGAAGACTGCCACACAAATACGCTTTATTTATCTGGTAATACAAACTGAATTTTTTTAGCAAAACGATTATGAGGACTTTGTGGACTAACTCGATAATCGAATGACCGTACTTCAAAGGGGAAAATCGCAAAACTCATACAACGCGACAAAAATAATAAATAAATGAAATAACAGGTTTACCAACATTATTACCCTCCAGTGCATGCCTCATTTTTTTCCAGACGGCTGAGTTAACAAAAAATGCGTTTTTCTCCACTAAGCCGCATGCATGCATACACACAACCATCTACACATGCATCTGCAATGCAAGACTTTGTTTTGGGTGGGTTTTTGGCATTGTTTTGATCCGTTCTGGGATTGTTTATTTGTTTTTTGTTGGTAGTGGTGTGTATGTGTGTATGTGTGTGGGGGTTTGTCTTCTAAGCTTGTCTTCCCAACTAAAAGAACTGTACTCGAACTTGGACAGCAACGCATCTATAAATAAAATATACGGGACTGGAGACATGCCGTTTTGATTATACCAAAATAAAAATACAGAAAAAAGAGAAAGCGAGGAGGCAGACAAGCAAACCAGGATGGTATTCACGACTGAGTGTACAATAGAGGCAGACCGAGCTGAGTCACGATGACATGATGTCGAAGGGTTACAACTAAAATGTAATTTGTTAAGCCGACACAAATACTTGATGATAATTGTTGGGACGAGAGGTGGGAACTAAAATAGTTTCGCACGCGCACTTTCATTTCACGTAAATTAATAATCACAATAACTCCATCACACACATTTCCTCCACCTGCATGCATGCGTGTGTGTGTGTGTGTGTTTGTTTAACTAACCAAAACAAAAAATACTTTCGAGTGTTTTTGTACGTTTAAACGATTCCTCTCTTTGTTTCATAAAAGAAATGACTGATGTGCTTTGTCGTTTGCAAATTTCAATGTACGTTACATCTCCAGTTGCTAGCCGTTCCTACGCAGCATCTCTCTTCACAATGCAAAGAGCAAGAAAATTAGAAACCTCATGACCCAAACAAACAAAACTATCGTTGAACGTGTTAGTTTCGAGGGGCAGAGGTCGTAGGTCATTTGCCTCAATTTTACTAAAGACCAAAACCCTCACTACCGCTTTAGTATCTTTCACCCCCCACAAAGCTACATGAAAAGTGAACAAAGAACACAAGAACAAAGTGAAGAGCAGACGACCTCTGAACAAGCCTCTACAGTTACGAACAAAGCGGCCAGTGAACGACCCCTGACCCAGTCGCTGAAGTTTTGAACTAACCGGCGAGGACATAGGCACCAGGCGGTGACGTCACTGGGTGGCATCAAGAGGTTAGGTGTGTGTGTGTCCCAGGTGCGGACGCTCTGCTTTCTGGTCCGCTGCCCAAAACTCAGTCAATAACGACATGTGTGTGTTCAATGTCAGACACACATGATGACGTCAGTAAAGTACAATAACGTAAGGCAAGGTGTTCCTTATGCCACCCCTACCCCCACAACACACACCCCTATCCTGGTTTGACTGAGTCCTTCGTTCACGGATTATCGCTCTCGCTCGCAAGGTCTATTGTCCTCTTAATCAATCAGCATACTGCGTTCTACTGATCTACGACGACAGCTCTTGGAAACAAACCACTGTCAACAGACCTCGTGGTCAAAGACCATATCTGCGAGCCCCTTGGAAACCTCATTTCTCAGCAACCACCCGTTTAGGTCCGCTGGGTTTCGAATATACACTCTGCAGTGAGCGGCGTTTGTCATTCATGAGGATCGAGTCTGCACCGGTCGAATCCCACTCCTCCAGGAAAATTAAACAACTCTGGTAACCCTACCACTCCCATCGTGTCTCTGTATTTTATTGTGTTGTAATGACCCTTCTACTGATCCTGTAAATCGTTTAGCGACAATATTATGTCTAGCGGTATATATTTACTGATAGAACAGCAATTCCACACTTGTATTGTTCTCTTTCTCTTCCTCTTCTGCTCCTTTTGATACCGGTGCCTAGCAACCCGGTGCCCACAACAAGACCTTGTTAAACAAATAGAAAGCAGGAAACTACGCTACAAAACATCACGTTCAAGTGAATATTTAAACAGCACTTAAAGCCTCAAACAAAATTCACTTTTCATACACCAACGTGCACACACATAACACAAGGACGCGCGCGCGCACACATACACACACACAACTAAAGAGAAAGAGGGAAATGAATTTATTTATTGAAGAGACCTACCGCCCATTTCAATGTTTTTTTGCGTGGGGGAGGGGAGGTCCAAACAGTACACAATCTAAAAAAACTGGAATAGAATACTGGCATTCGATGGACAACGGAGTAGCGAAGGACTAAAGCCTCAACCAACGGAAAACGTTAGGAGTGTCCAGAGGTAGGGTATATAAGGAAACTAAAGATAAAATCTACGCACTTCCGAGAAAAAAAAAAAACCTCAAAATCCTCCTTCCATCATGAGCATTCTACCCACCTCCACACACATACTCCCGTTTCCTTTTAAAGGTCCACATGGTTAGCATTTAAAACGACGTGAAAACCATTTGAGAAAAAAATTGCATTGTTAATTAAATAAAACGAAAACATAAAGAATAAAATGTCCCTTTTCATTCTAAGACATTTATATATGTAACAAAAATATTAAGTACCATAAACTAGTGCTTTCATCGTTGACATCTAACCTACCGAACATCAAAAGATTAAACGCTGCTTTGAAAATTTTTACTGCTGCAGTTTTCTAATCTCTGAGATGATGCTAGAAAGGGCACTGGAAACTGAATAACCACAGTTTGCTGACAAATGTGTACATCTACAGTCGAGGTGAATTATGTCAAGGCATGCTAATATCAAGTAGCTAGCTGCTAAGCAACTAAGTGCCTAGCGGCTTTCGCTACATTCACACTTGAATCACCTTAAAACTGCGGAAAATAAAACTCAGCCAAACGCCTTCCTAACTTCAAATGCGCGGCCATCATGAAAGTGGAGTTTAGACGTTAAAACCCGAAATCTCTGAAGCACAGGGAGAGATGTCAAACGAGAAATTATCTCTACTATGCCCGAGTATCGTGTGAATCTGCATATGTCGGTGAGCTGGCCTTTTGGAAACTCTATTTGTATCAATATTATTCATGTATGATAAGCAAACAGGGTTCCCAGGGATCAGGGATGGTGCCAAAAAAGGACCTTAAAAGGACCTTTCATGCATTCGTAAGGACCTAAGTGACAGTCATCAATGCTTAAGCTTTTCTCTTGTGTGGTCGGAAAGATGTATTATTTATGAATCTGTGGTCTTCTCTATGTTCTCAAATACATGTATTCCTAGTAATAAATAATCAAAGAGTTAATTTTGATGCCTGTCTGCCATATTTAGATTAGATAACTTAAAAAGTGTCCTTAGCGCGCTGATAACATACACCGTTAATGTTCCAAGTTTTCTAGAAATCTAAGTAATAATAATTGCAAAACCTGAAAGCCATTCTTTGGTGTAATACAAAAGTCAGTTCACGTGTCGTTCTCTCGCACACACACTCTAACGGGAAGAGAGAGAGAAATAGAGCTATGCACAGTAGTACTAGAAGATCAAAGTTCAAGAAAGAGCAAGTTTCTGAAGACCTTTTGAAAAAAGAGTGTTTTTTGCGAATACGGAAGGGCAACTAGTGTTGTACAGATGTGTAGACCAAACATGCGGCGAAAATCGTCGGTATTTTGCGCCAAAGTCGACTCCGGAAATAAATTTGTGGTAATATTTTATCGATAAAAGGACTTAAAAGGGTCACAGAGAAAATGTAAGGACCTGTGTGAGAATTTGAAAGGACCGCATGGCAAATAAAAGGACTTAAAAGGCCTTTTGGCGAAAATTCAATATAAAAGGACTTAAAAGGACCTTGCAAGGACCTGGGAACCCTGGCAAATAACACGGCAAAGAGAAGGAATGACATCAACACTCAGTATCAGCATGCCCAAGTGAATTACTTACTAGTTCCTGTCAGCTGTGAGCAGACGTCCTGTGGCTTCCGTGATGGCGTGGTCAAAACCAAGGAATAAATCTGCAAGAAATAGAAAATATGATAAAAGTGCGAGCAATTTATGAGAACGCACCAAGCTGCGCATGCGCACACACACTGGATTGTCGAGTACTTTTATTCCTCCCCAAACCAACTCTCCCTACCTAATCTCCTCGTAAGAAAAAGTCAATAGGTTGGTGTATCGATAACCTCAAAGCAACCCTCAACATTTCGCTAATCCAATTGACCATGGGCTTTACGCATTCTCTCTCTCACACGCTTGAAAGCGTTTGTTGCGGTGGTTGACTGCAGAAGCAATAAGAAGTTTTCAAATCCGCGCGACAATAGGCAAGAAGACATCTGTTACTCCACAGGAACAACAGCAATGGATTCTCGTTCTGCAAATGTCAGTCATCGGCTTATCTCACGAACAACGACACTCTGCCAAGGAGGGATGGCGGTGGTGGGGAGGAACAGCTGGTGTGAGAAGCACAGTATCCAAAGCCTTGCAACTCTTCTGAATATCTCGATCGAAAATGACATCTGGTATTTCTGAGACGATTGTACAGAAAATCAATCAACCGCTTGATGGATGGATCAATCGATCTTTGACCTCGTAACACATACACATGAGAGTGGCGTCCCTTCTCCTAACGGGCTTTAGGGGGTCGGCAGCTCTCCGCAGTTTCGTTGTTTTCTTGGATTTGTTGTTGCATGCTGTACCGAGCTGCACTTTTCTCTGACGTCATTGGCACTGTGTTTGTGTGCTTGCCTGTGGATTTTTATTTCTTCTAATAAAAATCAACTCTCTCATCGTCGTTAATCCTCTTTGGCTAGCGCCAACACAGTTTTTTTTTTTCCTTTTCACGAGTTGTCCCTGGGATAGACTTTACATCAGCGCCAGTCCTCCGCTTCAACATCATCATCATCTCATCATTACTATACACTTACTAGTTTCTGTTAAGGTTTATAAACTCCTTTAAGCTTGTGTCTGCGACACTAGTGCTATCTGATAATGCGTGCGCCATCTTAGATTAGTCCATGACCCTTGGCACGACCTTCCAAAAAGCGATAAGATATTCTGACTTTCGATAAAAGTACACACTAACCAACTCTTTTCTGTTGTTTAAATATCCCCATCATATAAACGCACTGTGAAACCGTACAACGCACTAGCAAAGCAAATAACTTGTAGAATTAAGAAAAAACTGATTCCCAACTTTTGAATTGAAGAAAAATCCCCAGTTGCTCTAGTTTTCTATGGGTTTCAAGAGTGTCACTAAGTATCTCTCAAGGCGAAGAAGTATGAGTGAGCTGGTGTGTTCAGACGACAGCGTCAACACTCTACTACGGACGACAAGCGGCGCCGTGTGTGTGTCCTGCCAACCTGCTTTTCTCGCAGTAGATGTTCCTGTCGTCCAACACTCCTTCCGCCCTGGGCTATTTCAATTCACCAATATTTTCAGAAACTTCTCGAACTCGGAGAGAAAGCGCAAGTGCCTCTCTGGGAGCTTTGAAACTCTTTGGACCTGGTAAACTTTTATCTTAAGAATGTTTTTAGATAACAGTCATACAACGCGAAACATTTATTTTTGCTTTTATAATTGCTTGTGTCTCGTTGATTCAAAGCCTGTCAAAATTGTCACGTATAATGCGACTGCTGACTTTCCCGATCTCTCTTTCAATGTCATGGAGGTAAAGACATGAAAAATAAAACAACCTACACATGGCAAGTTGATGAGATCAATTCGGATCGAATTCTGCTTCGCTCTGCGACATCCACCGCAATAAAAGCAGCCGTCGCCTAAAAAAAAAAATTTTTAACCTACAAAACAATCGATGCGACATCTTTTCTAGCGTCAGCGCCACCTGGTGACCACACTACATCACGCAAATTTAACATGTCCAGAGAGTCTGCACGCGCACGCACACAAACATGCACTCAACCGGACCTTCACGTCAGTATGCATCATGAAAGATCAAAGTCAACTAGGGTTCATATGACATGGTTGACCTCGCTACAAAATAATGATGGCAGTGAATAACACTTGAATGTAGTCAAGAGAGCCCCCAATAATAAAAAAAGCTAGGACCAGATGTTAAATTGTTTGAATTCTCAGGCTAAAATTTTTCTGCGTATGGAGAAGATTGTCGGCAGAACAGGGAGGAGCTATTTACTCAAATTTTTGTTAAAAAAAAATTTTTTTTTCTTTCACTGAATTCATTTATCTGATAAAGAAACATTATACCTCACCAGTTTTTTCAGTCACCGTAGTCAAAACATTTATAAGTGAGTTATTTATTGTTTGGATTTAGTCTTATGCTGCAATTATAACCTTGAGTGACGTCTACAGCATCATACATAAATCACTTTTGTGATGCAGGCAAAGACGAGTGTTTGTTCATGCTCTGAGGAACAAACAGTCTGTGCGAAAACCGATAGCGGCTATGTGTGCTTAGTATCTACAGTGCACCCACACTCTGTTCCACCTGATTAGAAAAAAGCAAACCAGAACTACTATTACTTTCTAGCACATGGCTTGTCGATTCTTCTATCTTTTAATAGTTGAGGAAACCATTGTTTATTCAACGCTTACTTGTGACTAGAAAGTTATCACCCGATCTTGTCGGACTAACACACAAGAAGACGTTACAGAAATATATTCAGCTTCACTTGTCCTTTTGTTTATCAGGAAAGAAGGAAAAAGAATTTGAGACAGATGGATGAATTGTCTGGACCAAAAAAAAAAAAAAAAAGGAGGCCCCACCGGTGTATTTCTAAACAAAAATATCACGATTACAGATAATTCGCTGGTAACACACAAACAGGGCTGAAAATGTTTACAGAATAGCAGGGCGTTAAAAAAAAAAAACAAAGGAAGCTGAAATTACTTTCCATCACGTGACGTAGATCAGAATAGATGCCACGATAGGTCGGAAACCACGACTGGCTTACGTCAGGTAAAAACAACGGAATGTCAAGTTCCTCCCTTGGGTGATTTTGGAGGATCCAGCAACCATCGTAATTCTCAGCAGCCAGCTTGTTCGTCTGTTCTTCTGTCAGCGAATCCACTCTCTCACTACCACCCCACACCAAACCTCCCTACCTCTCTCCATCTGCACCAACCCCTCCCCCACCCAAATCGATTCTCACCCCCTCCGTTAAAATACACCGTCAACTATTTCAACAAGAACTACGTAACTACGTGATCCTCACCAGCAACGCCTACGTTGCACAGACGAGGTGGCTGACGTCGGAGCAGGTGACGACTGCTGTCAGTCAGTCTGCCGACTGCTCATAAAACATGTTTGTGCATCCATGACGATATTTGCTGGCGGTCGCTGCAAGTTGGAAGTTTTAAATGACCCATTCTGTTTACGACAATGCTTATAAAAGACGCGGAAGGCTTTTTAGCCTTCTCGAAATAAACGCATACTAAGGATATCCAAATGTGACAGGGGATGGAGAGGTGTGAGGGGTTGGAGGGTAAATAAATAACCTGAACATGCAGTTGAACTAAACATTTTCTCTCTCTCTGTCTGTTTTTCTCAGGGTAATTTTTTTCTATAAGGACAAAGGACAGACGGTTTTATTTTACAAATCCCATTAGTCCCTTTTTTTTAAAAAAAAAAAAGATAAAACCAGATGTAAAACTACCTTTCCTAGTTCATCTAAGGTTTCATGGGCTTTAGCCTGGCCTGTTCTTTTGTATGGCACCAATACATTTGGTTGTTTGTTTTTTTGTTTTGTTTTTTTTTTAATGTGGTATGCAATTTGTTTTGCTTGGCACAAAGACTATTTTACGACATCTTTGCAGCAACGTCTAGAAAACCTGTTTTGTTTCGCGAGCGGGTTTTAAACAGGTTCACCGTCCTCCATCCGCCCGGGGAGTTTTCTGTGGTTTTTTTTTTTTTGTTTTTTGTTTTTTTTTTTGTTTTTTTTTTTTGTGAGCATTGGCTTTCTTTCATGGATCGTTTGCTGTTCATCTGGTGCCAGCAGTATAAAAGAAATTCTGAAGAAATCGTCAGAGGCTGATAAAACCGGCTGCCAATTATTCATGCGAGTTTCCTTGCTGTCGTCATGGGAGAGGAAAGAAAACCACAAACACAAAGACACTGAGTGAGAAAAGGTCTCTCTCTCTCACATACACACTCGCTCATAGCAAGAGAAAAAAAAAAAGACAGGATTGGAAGAGAAGAAAAAAAAAGCAACGAACAACGAAACTCAGTCGATAACAAAAACAAAATTAAAGGAAAATCAACTTTCAGGATCTGAGACCCAAACAACCAACAAAATAGTCACAACTTAATTGGAAAGAACCTAAGAAATTTATCTAAATTTTGTGTCGCTGAGAAGAACAAACACGAGATTAAGACTGATTACTTGACGCTGGCTGGAGAAAGAACATGTTAAGCGAACTATGACCGTGTCAAGGACCAATATTTTTACATAAAAATGCTAGTACATATGTTGTCAGAAATAGCGTTGGACAAACAGTGGGGACAGAATAATTCTCATTAAAACACTGCAAGCACCTGCTTCATTCTATTCTGTAACAGCTGTTACTCTTTGGACACGAGGTAGGTGTACTCCGTGCCCTGTGTTGTCCGTCGACTGGTCTACCGAGTGCGGCAAACAACAAAACAATGAGGGCATAAAACGACCCATTCTTACGCTTTCTAATTAAGAGAAGGCAACCAAAACTAATGTTTTCTTATAATTACACTCTTGTAAATAAACCTGAGTGAAGAGGTGTGGGTGTGTCGAGGTTAGCCCATGCAAACCGATCCTCACCATACCTGGCAACAACATTCACACCCATTAAGGTTCGGTCATCAGCTAAGTTTGGCCGATATACGCTGCAGATTTATTTTTTGATGATCTTATTCCGTTTTAAGATGCTATCAGTGATTTCAGATAAAACAATACTAAGCAGAAGACATTGGGATACATCTCTTCTACGCAAACCAAACGTGGACAGCGTGGTAATTAAAGTAATTAAGATGACGAAGATAAGAGAGAGAGAGATCTTCCAAGCTTGCAAATCCATTTAAAAACCGTCAGTTTTTTATTTTATTTTACATAATTAAATGCTTCATTGACTTTCTAACAAAACTATCAGCATTAAGTGCTTGAGGCAATCTAAAACTGCTTCCCATTATCGCCTGCCACATTTCCCACAGTTGTCCTTCAAGCGCCAAAATGCTTGCCTCAAGGAAATAGGAAACAATAAAAAAATATAGCTTCTAACTGCCATTCAAAAGTTCCTTAGCATAATTCAGACGACCGCTTTAACGACTGTTTTTGTCGCTTTAATGCGATCCGTTAAAACGTCGATCATCGACGCTGACACTGTTTACACTGCCAACGAAAACTTTCAAGCCAGGCTGACTGAGAGAAAACAATGAATCCAAGAAGTCGTGGGTGTACTCATTACTGAATAGGTTTTGTAGTGGCAGTGTCCATCTTTCTCACTCAAGTTACCTTACCTTTACCAACCCTCTAAGGAGTCAGTTACTCCGCAGCTGGACCAATTTTGAGGAGGATGCGATGGTTGGTCCGGGTGCACGAAGCGGTTGTGTGCTCTGTATTAAGGAGAGCCTACCCTGGAGTGCATGCGAAACTAAAATTAATCGACAAGTTGATAGCTTTCTTTCCGCAGACACGCACACACAATAAACAAGCGTGTTAAGTGCACGGAACCCCCATCTTAATGGCGGTAATTCATCGCTTCCTGTTTTCGCCATACAGCATCTCCACCAGCGCATCCGCGTGAAGCAATAACTGAGTGACGTCTGGGCATCGTTCTATTGTGCCCCAATTACTATTCGGTTTCAAAATTAAATATCTTCCGCATTTTATTTACTTTAGGAAACAATACCCACACTACATTTTCTGTTCGTCGCTTGAGAGAATGGGCGGTAGCGGGAGGGAGGGAGAAAGCGACCTTTTGACCTTTCATCATTTGTTGACACCACCATTGAGTTCATATCAAGGGCTAAGTCAACAATATTCAAAAATACATTGGGTCCTTAAACATTAAAATATGCTCTTCTCTTGAGAGTGGGCGGGGTGTGGAGGAGAGAAAAAGCGAGAGAAACTGTGTGTAAAGAAAAAGCGAGAGAGACTGTGTTAATATGTGAGAGAGAGAAAAAACGAATGTCCTGTGGCCAAAGATTTGTTTCAGGCTAAATGATTGGAGATAAACTTGACTGTCATTTCCAGCATTCCACAGTAGTCACGTGGCTTCATTTCAACCCACTAACCTCCCAACACGTAGCTATCTCTCCTACCCCCTAACTCCCCTCCTCCCTAATAGCAGCTTCTGTCAACTGAGATGCCGACTGGCAAGAGGTCAGGAAGTCGACTGTCGGTGTGAGAAATAAAGTTGCTTCTCGTGTACAGCTGGAGATCCCTACACCGGTGCTCTCTCTCTCCACTCGCGACGTCATCAACTGCGCTTGTCTGTTCAGCCTCGTTTTCGCCAGCTAGCGCGCCATCACAAGCGAGGCTTCCTGAACGCCAGCACGCCGTCAGCAAAGCCACTAACCAGTGATCAACAACAGTCTCGAAAAAGTCTACAATACCTCCAAAACCTTTACCTTTTTTCAGGACAAAACAGTCAAAAATAACATTCGATAACACCCCATCCTCCAGCCTCGAGATAAAAATGAAAAATACTCCCCTAAAATTTTGTCTTTGGGGGACGGAGGTGTCTAGCAGCACTTACCTCATTGCCAGCCTTTGTGAGTTGATGGGAGGGATGAGTGATGACCAACATAATCCCTCTCACTGCCCTACATTCGCCAACACTCTAAGGAATAAGACAACCATTCGATAGTTGGATCAGCAGGTGTCAGTACACTATCGCTCCAGTATCCTTTTACTCCCCTCGAGATGCAGGCCCACAAACATCCCCGAGTACAGAAGGACGCCAAACACACGGGGATAGGGCACACAGATACAACGGACACGTTGTCAAGGCTACATCCAATGGGAGAGCAGCAACGTGATTTTAATTAGGTACATCCGTAAACGATGATGATGGCACGGGTTTCACTCTTTGTGGGCACTGAGGGGATGTGTGTACGCTTTTGTATGCACCTCAGAAATAACATTTTGTTGTCGGTGATGCTCGGTTCTGGCTTTTAGTGACCCTTTGACTTCATGAAATGTATGACCTGCATACAAATTCCATTATGTTATATGATTACAGTTTTTTTTAAAATATATTTGTTGGAAAATCCTCCGACACAGTTTACTACGTCCAAATAAATGTTTGGATAGCAGTATGCTACCTGGACGACGATTGCATGCTTGGTGTAAGATACTCGAAGCAAAACAAGTGGCGGTTACAGACATCAGATGATCGAGTTCGCAGCTTTCCCAGTGCGAGTGGACGTCTCGTGTATCCTTGTTTATTGTTCCAGTCATCCTGGTACCGCCGAGTGCACACCTTTATTGCTTTATCTCTGTGACGCAACGACAACGTCCCAATTCTGTGATGCCGTTCATCAAACAATTTTAATTCCAAAGCAAGCCTTGGATAACTTAAAAATAATTTTAAAAAAAATAAAATAATAATAATGCTGTTAAAGTGACGAATGAAAGCTTCTAGCCTCGCACGATTACTGTAACTTTGCATTACGCTTAGACTGTATGTCTTGAAACACGTAAATATGTTTGCCATGTGTAGCTGTCAGAATGCTACATTCCATACATACTTCTCGCCGTGTCCGTAACATCCTATTTACACACACGCACACATATACACACACGTTTGTAATATTGTTAGCATAAATATAAAAAGCAATACATAGCACTTCTCCGTTATTTCCACCTTTGTCATCCACTTGAATATTTCAACCATGCATATCATGTGAACGTTTTACCATGACAAAGTGTAACATGTGTTTAGTCTTTATTTTCTGCACACACAAAAATGCTATGAGGATGTGTGTGTGGATGGGTGGGTGGGTGGATGAAGGATGGAGGAAATAGTCGATCGATCACCTGATGGACCGCTGGAGGGAAGATGAAGATGAGTTGTGATAGCGAAGCCAGCGTATATGCATGAACGGTCAGCGGGAGAATAAAGTATGCTGGGGGGTAAACAATAACGCGAAATCAAGATTGCGGCTGTAATTATACCGGCATACCTCACTTTACCATACATCCCACTTCAATGCTTGCATGCACGCACACAGACACATGTTCACACTCACGTGTACACACGCACATACATAACTCTTTCTCTCACGCTAACACACACTCTTTCATCTCCTTCATATACATACATTTTATACCACATGTTCTCTCTTTCTCTCTCTCATTCACGGAAAACGTCACACCACGCACAGCCCAACTCGTGACGTATCAAGATGGTCAGAGGCAGTTTTAACTGGGCCTAGCTATCCACTAGCCGCGCCTTAGCTACGGTGAACCACTCAGAGTTCACTGCCTTTTCCAACCCGTGGGCAAGTGGTGGGAAACGTCCGGCCTGCAGGCCGAGGCCCGACCATGACAACCGCAGGCGGAATTCGAAACTCAGTAAATCTAGATTCTTTCATAGCAACATAAATTTACATTAAGTAAATCATGATAAGCTATATTTTAGAATGGACAGATAAGGACTATCCATTACGAGATATGACAGATGAGTACATGACGAGACAGACACGGATGCTTCTCGTCGGTTGCTGCGGTTGCCTGTGTCGCGTGCCCCAATGTCTGGGACGGACTGACTTTCTTGACATGGTCTGCGCATGCGCATAAAAACAATATTCATTACCGGATTGTATATCATATACAGTGGAACCTCGGTTAGCGAACGCCTCGGATAGCGAATTTTTCGGTTAACGAACAAAAATTTCGTTAAAAATTTGTCTCGGATAGCGAACAAAATTTCGGATACGAACAAAATTTGTTAAAAATTGTCTCGGATAGCGAACAAAATTTCGGATAACACGCCACGTGAACCACACGTGACCGACCAGCGTGTCATCATTCGCGCTCGAGACACAGTTACGATCGGTCTTCCTTATCTATGCGCATCCTTTATTAGTTAGTGATTGTTGTGCTTTATTTTAATAAGATAAGCCGCTCAATCATGCTCCAAAGAGATTAAGGCAATTACATAGCAGTGAGGTATGACAAGGAAGCGGCCAACAAATGAATTGTAAAAGGAAATGATTTCAAAGTATGAAGGTGGCATGCGTCTGTTGGATATGTGATGTCGTTATTACCGAAGAGTTTTTAACAAAAAGACAGAAGGAACAGGGACACTGGACAAGTTGTTTTACTTCAACTTCAAAGCTACAGAAAAAGGGAAGTCACCCCGATTTTATAATGTCACGTGTGTTCATAGAGGGGGAATCAAATGCAGTAATTCCACCCCTTCCTCCCCACACCTCCATTCACCCACGCCGTCAAAACGGCAAGTTTTCTGATGCTTAATGCTTTCCGTCTAACGTTTTTATGTTTAACTTCATTTATTTTGTTTCATAACTGTTCTTATTAAAAATACCTATATATATATAGCCTTTAACTTTCAAATATTAGGCGGGGGCAAGTCAACAAGGGGGGGGGGCTGGGAACCATTAAATTACTTTTGTGTGTGTGTGTTTCCTTTATTTCTTATGGAAAAAATTGTTTCGGTTAACGAACATTTCGGATAACGAAAACTTTCCAGAACGGATTAGAGTTCGTTACCGAGGTTCCACTGTTAACAGTTCAATAAAAACAGCCGTGGTCGACATGGTGTGGTTTTCAGTGACGTCAATCAGTTTTTGCGAGGCTGCTTCAGCGGCCATTTTTTCCTCCTCTTAAGCAGTGGTTACTGAAGCTTGGCTGGCACTGATGCCGGTTATCATGGTCGTCTGCGGTATAAAGGATGCGGAAACAAGCCTGCAGTCAACCGAAATGTTTCCTCTAGATGTATCTTTTCATAAATACCAAAATTTTTTGAACCAAGGCGACGAAACAAGAAACTTACAGACAGAACGACGTCGTCTGCTTAGAACCGAGAGGATATAAAAACAGAAGAGAAGTGAACAAAATAGTTATCTGTTCGAAACACTTTTGGTTGGCGGTAAGAAACCAGACGCTTCCAATTGCTAAAAGTTTTAACATTGTTCTGCATGTTGTACACACATTGTGATAATATTTGTCTTCATTGTAGGCTTGGTGACAGTTCACGTGGATTTGAGTGAACATCAAAAAAGACTTTCATTATGCTGACCACGCTAATACTTAGCTATAGAGAGAGGAGGATAAAATGTTATTCTACTTCATTATTTTCTTTTTAGAGCGTGTTTTGGTTTATTTTGCTTTTCAGTGCTGATTATTATTATTTTTTGGTAGTTAATATCAAATAAGTGTAATTATGGGTTGTTTTATTCTTGCTGTCTAGGAAAAGCCAGCATATGTGTCTAATTTCCGGAATAGCCCTTCGTGGCTTCCCACTCTACAACTTGGGACTGAGCGATCAGTACTTGCCCTCAGAAGCTGAGACTTCGAAAACAGTATTTGAGGCTTTGTCTCGCCAAAGAAGTAATGCATTCCGTTCCTACTCTAAATACTGCAACAAGACGCGAAAATCCATCAGCAGTGAGGCAAGCCAGGAAGAAAATTAATTCAAATCAAATCAAAATAAAAACAGACTTTAATTGTTGCCCAGGAGACCCAGGGCAGAAATTTGTCTTTGGCTCACCTACCATACAACATTTAACACAAGTTAGGAGTAAAAGTGAGGATAAAATAGTGTTGTTGCACAGTATCAAAGCGCAGCTGTATGTTTACCTAACTCATTAATTAATGTGAAAGTGATTTTGGTTGCTCAAGTGCTTGGCGGAAGTTTACATGGTGACAATAGAAGATTCATGCTCAAATGATCAGAAACCTCAAACAGATTTTTGGTTGCTCAAGTGCCTTGCGCAGAAAGTTTACATGGTGGAATAGAAGATTCACTGTTCAAATATCAAACACTCAAACAATGAATTGGACTGGACTAGATATGATCATCATCAGGACTCTGAAGACCAAGACTTCTTGATTCAGTTAAGAACAGACAAATTGTTCTATTTATGAAAGACAGGTGTATGTTTGAAGATGAAAGCTAAAGTTTCCATTCTCCAGGGACCTTCCTTCATTGGCAGTAATGGCGCTTATTTTCAGACGTAGATTATGCCATACATTGTTCTATCAAACACAGTCATGTCCAAAGAGAAAGTTTTTGCTGTGTTTAATTAAGATCAACTGAACTAACCATTCCAGATAATAGGTTAAGCCTGAACTATCCGTGTCAACTGTGCAAAGGGTTTTCCATAGAATTCCTTGATGTACTTGTAGACACGGTTGGGTCTTTATTTTGTTTGCACCTGGCCTTCAAGAGAAGCTCTGAACACTGTCTATGCCTATGTGCTTTTAGAGAAAACTTTAAAGATAAAAGTCTGCTGTTATTGTTGACTCGTTTGGAACCTTGAAGCACAGAACCTCGGGCCACAATCGATCCAGTTTATTCCAACTATAAAAAATATCATTCTGCCAAATATCTGAATTGGGATTGCCAACAAGGTTTCAATCAGCTCATTTCAGATGCATTTGGGGTGGCAGGGCTTTCCCGACAAACACATCATTGAAATACTTTTTGTTGTCCACTTGTTACAGGAGATGTAATTTGGCCGCCAGAGGTTTCAACTTGAGATGAAGTTCTTTTTTATACGCTAATTATAATTCAGATTTTTACCATGGGAAAAGCACTTCACCCACTACAAGTTGAAAATGTCGAAGAAAAATAGGCTCTGTACGAATTCATGTTTGAGAGCGTTATAGGCTTTGTTCGCAGAAACGTTTGGAATTTTGGCAGTCTAAAGTGCCTATTGACCTGATGGCACAAGCTGGTGAGTGATCATGACCAGTCATGTAGACAAAATGTTCGGCTTGTTGCTGCATTGTAATTTACATACAATCCATAGTGCCCTATTGAGTAGCTATGTGCATTTTTAGTTTGAAATCCCAGCTTTATTTAGAAGCATGCTGTTGCAATCTTGTATAAATGTTTTACATTAACCATAGAGTTCTTCTCAGATATAAAATGCACAATTACCTTACTGTAGTTCTTTTTCTTTCGCATTTATTTATAATAGCATGACGATAATCCAACTGAATCAGATAAGGTACTTTGGTAAATGTGATGGTGTAACTGGTTGAAAGCAATAGGTGGTTCTGTTCATTGCTGGAGAATGGTCTTCTGGTATGTTGTTGTTCAAAATAATGTTATGGGCTGTGACAGAGATAACTTGTTAAGTGATGTTTTTGCTTATTAACAGGATTATCAAACTATGCTATACCTTGTAGATGCAAATGTTATGTCATATGTGAAAATGACATCCGTATGCTTCCTCAGAAGCGTAATTCAGAGCAATAATTGATGGCCAGAGCTTCTTTGTGGATTTTAGATTAACCTAACCAATAGTTCTTGCTTATATATCCATAATCAGTGATGTTAATTTAGATTTGGGATTGTTTGATATGTTCTTCTTACCACTGATTAAGATTAGATAGTTTAGTTACGCTTATTGTTCCGTCAGCAGAGTCACCAGCAACATTGATTTTCCTGAATAACTAGAATTAAATA